>NW_024070185.1:80605189-80614500 GCF_014754425.2 Oryx dammah | reverse complement strand
GAGCGCGCACCTCTCCAGGCACCAGGAGCGCGCACCTCTCCAGGCACTTGTTCCTCAGAGGGTCCATTTCACAAGTGCAAGGAGCGCTGCTGTCTATATACATGAGGGGTCTTCAGAGACACGGGCAGGCCCACCTGCGGCAGAGCGGCCTCAGAACAGGGGGCAATGACAGGGCTCAGGGAGGCCTTAGCCCCTCCTGTCACACCTCAAACCGTCCCCCCACCTCCACCAAGCCTCGCCTTCACACAGCCTCTTTCACTTATAGAGTAGAAATGAAATTTGGCTCACTGCTCCAAATCTTGAACCATGTAGCTCAAGTAAGTGAAGTTGGGCTCTACATCTTCTCTCACCAGTTTTAAGACGCATGATGAATTCTGAGAAGCAACAATGTTAATTGTACAAAACAGCATCTTTTGTCATACCAAGGGTATTTTTTTCAGACAGTAAATTTTAAATCTTCATACTTAAATAAGAATATAAATTATACAAGTATACATGAAAACAAATATTTTCCAAGGACATAGCTTTGCTTTGTATCCCTGTTGCAATAGTGCCGTTACTATTAAATGCAAAATCAGAACTGTAAGTGTTGCTGTTTTTTAAATTGAAGTATAGTTGATTTACAATATTGTCTTACTTTCAGGTGTACAGCATAGTGATTCAATTATTTTTTTCAGATTATGTTCCATTATAGGTTATTACAAAATATTGAATATACTGCCTGTGCTATATAGTAAATCCTTGCTGCTCATCTATTTTGTGTAAAGTAGTTTATATCTTTTAATCCCATACTCCTAATTTCTGCCACCCTCTCCCCTTTGGCAACCATAAATTTATTTTCTTTGTGAGTCTGTTTTGTTTTGTATATAGAATTCATTTGCATTACTTTTTAGATTCTTCATATACGTGATATATAGTATTTGTCTTTCTCTGACTTACTTGACTAATTACAATATTCTCTAGGTCCATCCATGTTGCTGCAAATGGCACATTTCATTCTCTTTTATGGCTGAGTTTTATACACACACAAACACACACACACATACATATGTCACATCTTCTTAAGCCAATTGTCTGTTGATGAGCACTAGAGTTGTTTCCATGTCTTAGCTATTGTAAATAATGCTGCTGTGGACACTGGGGTGGGTGCATGTATCTTTTTGAATTAGAGTTTTTGTCTTTTCTGGATAAATACCCAAGAGTGGAATTGTTGGATCATATGATGGTTCAATTTTTAGTTTTTTAAGGAACCTCCAGATGACACCACCCTTATGGCAGAAAGTGAAGAGGAACTAAAATGCCTCTTGATGAAAGTGAAAGAGGAGAGTGAAAAAGTTGGCTTAAAGCTCAATATTCAGAAAACGAAGATCATGGCATCTGGTCCCATCACTTCATGGGAAATAGATGGGGAAACACTAGAAACAGTGTCAGACTTTATTTTGGGGGGCTCCAAAATCACTGCAGATGGTGACTGCAGCCATGAAATTAAAAGACGCTTACTCCTTGGAAGAAAAGTTATGACCAACCTACACAGCACATTCAAAAGCAGAGACATTACTTTGCCAACAAAGGTCTGTCTAGTCAAGGCTATGGTTTTCCTGTGGTCATGTATGGATGTGAGAGTTGGACTGTGAAGAAAGCTGAGCACCGAAGAACTGATGCTTTTGAACTGTGGTGTTGGAGAAGACTCTTGAGAGTCCCTTGGACTGCAAGGAGGTCCAAGTAGTCCATCTTAAAGGAGATCAGTCCTGGGTGTTCATTGGAAGGACTGATGCTGAAGCTGAAACTCCAATACTTTGGCCACCTCATGCGAAGAGTTGACTCATTGGAAAAGACCCTGATGCTGGGAGGGATTGAGGGCAGGAGGAGAAGGGGACGACAGAGGATGAGATGGCTGGATGGCATCACTGACTAGATGGACATGAGTTTGAGTAGACTCCGGGAGATGGTGATGGACAGGGAGGCCTGGTGTGCTGAGATTCATGGGGTCCCAAAGAGTCAGACACGACTGAGCAACTGAACTGAACTAATACTGTTATTCATAATGGCTACACGAATTTACATTCCCATCAACAGTGTAAGAGGCTTCCCTTTTCTTCATACCCTCTCTAGCATTTATTTGTAGACTTTTTGATGATGGTCATTTTGAGTGGTGTGAGGTGATACCTCATTGAGTTTCTATGTTCATTTCTCTAATGATAAGTGATACTGAGTATCTTTTCATGTGCTGGTTGGCCATCTGCATATTGTGTTTGGAAAATATCTATTTAGATCTTCTTTCATTTTTTTATTGCATTGTTTGTTTTTTTGTTACTGGGTTGTTGAGCTGTTTGTGTAATTTGGATATCAACCCGTGTAAGTTGCATCATTTGCAAATATTGTCTCCCATTTTGTACATTGTCTTTTCATTTTGTGATGGTTTACTTTGCTGTGCAAAAAGCTTTTAAGTTTCATAATGTTCCATTTGTTTATTTTTCCTTTTATTTCATTTGCCTTGGAGACTGATACTACTATGATTTATAGCAAAAAATGTCAGTGTGTGTTCTCTTCTAGGAGTTTTAGGATGTCATGTCTTATATTTAGATCTTTAAACCATTTTGAGTTTTGCATATGATATGAGGTAGTCAATCTAATTTCACTGATTTGCATGTAGCTGTCCAGCTTTCCCAACACCACCTGCTGAACAGATTCTTTCCTCCATTGTAGATTCTTGCCTCCTTTGTCATAGATTAATTGGCCTTAGGGGCGTGGGTTTATATCTGGGCTTTCTGTTCTGTTCAGTTCAGTTCAGTCGCTCAGTCGTGTCCGACTCTTTGCGACCCCATGAATCACAGCACGCCAGGCCTCCCTGTCCATCACCATCTCCCGGAGTTCACTCAGACTCACGTCCATCGAGTCCGTGATGCTATCCAGCCATCTCATCCTGGGTCGTCCCCTTCTCCTCCTGCCCTCAATCCCTCCCAGCATCAGGGTCTTTTCCAATGAGTCAACTCTTCGCATGAGGTGGCCAAAGTACTGGAGTTTCAGCTTTAGCATCATTCCTTCCAAAGAAATCCCAGGGCTGATCTCCTTCAGAAAAGACTGGTTGGATCTCCTTGCAGTCCAAGGGACTCTCAAGAGTCTTCTCCAACACCACAGTTCAAAAGCATCAATTCTTCGGCGCTCAGCCTTCTTCACAGTCCAACTCTCACATCCATACATGACCATAGGAAAAACCATAGCCTTGACTAGATGGACCTTAGTCGGCAAAGTAATGTCTCTGCTTTTGAATATACTATCTAGGTTGGTCATAACTTTTCTTCCAAGGAGTAAGCATCTTTTAATTTCATGGCTGCAATCACCATCTGCAGTGATTTTGGAGCCCCCCAAAATAAAGTCTGACACTGTTTCTAGTGTTTCCCCATCTATTTCCCATGAAGTGATGGGACCAGATGCCATGATCTTCATTTTCTGAATGTTGAGCTTTAAGCCAACTTTTTCACTCTCCTCTTTCACATTCATCAAGAGGCTTTTTAGCTCCTCTTCACTTTCTGCCATAAGGGTGGTGTCATCTGCATATCTGAGGTTATTGATATTTCTCCCAGCAATCTTGATTCCAGCTTGTGTTTCTTCCAGTCCAGCGTTTCTCATGATGTACTCTGCATATCAGTTAAATAAGCAGGGTGACCGTATATACCCTTGACGTACTCCTTTTCCTATTTGGAACCAGTCTGTTGTTCCATGTCCAGTTCTAACTGTTGCTTCCTGACTGCATTCGGGTTTCTCAAGAGGCTGGTTAGGTGGTCTGGTATTCCCATCTCTTTCAGAATTTTCCACAGTTGATTGTGATCCACACAGTCAAAGGTGTTGGCATAGTCAATAAAGCAGAAATAGATGTTTTTCTGGAACTCTCTTGCTTTTCCAAGATCCAGCGGATGTTGGCAATTTGATCTCTGGTTCCTCTGCCTTTTCTAAAACCAGCTTGAACATCAGGGAGTTCACAGTTCACGTACTGCTGAAGCCTGGCTTGGAGAATTTTGAGTATTACTTTACTAGCATGTGAGATGAGTGCAATTGTGCAGTCGTTTGAGCATTCTTTGGCATTGCCTTTCTTTGGAATTGGAATGAAAACTGACCTTTTCCAGTCCTGTGGCCACTGCTGAGTTTTCCAAATTTGCTGGCATATTGAGTGCAGCACTTTCACAGCATCATCTTTCAGGATTTGAAACAGCTCAACTGGAATTCCATCACCTCCACTAGCTTTGTTCATAGTGATGCTTTCTAAGGCCCACTTGACTTCACATTCCAAGATGCCTGGCTCTAGATTAGTGATCACACCATCATGATTATCTGGGTCGTGAAGATCTTTTTTGTACAGTTCTTCCGTGTATTCTTGCCACCTCTTCTTAATATTTTCTGCTTCTGTTAGGTCCAGACCATTTCTGTCCTTTCTCAAGCCCATCTTTGCATGAAATGTTCCCTTGGTATCTCTAATTTTCTTGAAGAGATCTCTAGTCTTTCCCATTCTGTTGTTTTCCTCTATTTCTTTGCATTGATCACTGAAGGCTTTCTTATCTCTTCTTGCTATTCTCTGGAACTCTGCATTCAGATGCTTATATCTTTCCTTTTCTCCTTGGCTTTTTGCCTCTCTCCCTTTCACAGCTATCTGTAAGGCCTCCGCAGACAGCCGTTTTGCCTTTTGCATTTCTGTTCTGTTGCATTGATCTATATGTCTGTTTTGTGTTGATGCCGTGTTGTTTTGATTATCGTAGCTTTACAGTATGGTCTGAAGGATTCTATCTCATTTTGTTCTTTTTCCAGACAGAGGGTATTTTTTATGTTTATTACATTTGCTATCTTTTTCAGTCCTCTTAGATACAATTGGAACCTTTTGATAATTCTTCTGACCTGCTTGATTGCAGTAAGTTGTTTCCCCTGGCTCTGAACTGCCACCATCACTATCACCACCAGCCAGCCTGGGCACACCTGCCTCCCATAGTTTAAAAATCTTCTTTGGCATTTCATGTCTTACCACATTCTGCATTGGCAAGGCTGCCCCTGAAGGTCTCCACAGAGGGAGTCCTCTGATCAGAGAAAGTTCTACGTGTATATCAATTGCAAGAGTAAACAACTTGGGTCAGTTCCGTTTTTTGAGGTAGGAGGTTCCACAGGTATCTCTTTTCACGGCTCCTTTTCCTCCTGAGGTTATTGTCCTCCCTTTGAATACTACAACTTCATGTGTCTCCGTATTTGGTAATGGTGGCCCTTAAAAGTCTTTGGTTTATGACTGCAACAGATCACACTCAAACAAAGCTCGTTTATGACACTCCAGGTCTCATTACACCCATTTTGTTTCCAAGCTGTTTTTGCAGGTTTTTCTGCTCTGCAATCCTGTTTTCCTTCTCATTGTTGTTTAAAAAATTCTTCTTTTTCTGTTTCAGCATTGCAATTACCACTATAATTCAATTGTTCATTCAGTCTCCTAATTCCAACCAATTACCTTAAATACTTCTTACCCTTCAGTCCTCAAAGCCCCAATTCTGTAAGTTGGTTTGTCTTGGGGTAGGTATCCTCCTGACAGGAAGAGAGGGTAGTCATTTTAGAATGGAAATCTCTACATTGGGCCAAGTTACTTTTTATGAAAGCTTGGTCTGTCTGATCCAGTATTAAAGAATGACCACACAAAGGGTGACAGACGGAGTATGAGAGTAGCATTCATCCTGAGATGGAGACGTTCTCAAATGTGGACACATGTTTCTCCTGAACCCTCAGTTATTCATTTGAAACCCTCTAGTTGCTGGAGGTTGCAGTCAGGGAGGGGATGAGTAAAAGTGCTGAGGCACCCACATTTAGTGGAACCAGAAAGAGGGGAGCATAGAAAGAAGAATGTGTGTGCACGCATGTGCCTGTGTCTGTGTTTATGTGTGACAAGGGTAACAACTGTATCTCAAGTAGCAGCAGATATTCAGAGACAAACAGCCAGGAGTGACCTTGCCCATCAACAAATTTGATCATGCCCATGCAGTCTGTTTTCAGACCTATTTCAAAAGGTTCCTCCATTATTCCGTCCTCAGATGCCCCACATGTCTCCAACTGGTCCTGCCTTAATGCCCTGAAATTTCCAATTTGGCAGCTTATTCCTCTGGGCATGCTCTAAAAGTCCAAGTTAACTTACAAATGTATTGTCTAGTGGCCTCATCAGCCACTAACATCTTGATGCCAATTGGCTTATCAGATTAGGCAGGCTACAATTGAGTTCTGCTGTCTGGAAGCCTTGACAGTCATTGACACCTCCATGCGAAGAGGGTTATCAGACGAGGCAGCACTGGAGCTGGCTTTGTAAGAAGGGATGAGACACAAACAACTTTAGAATGGTGGAGGCAGCTGCTTGATGAGAAAGAGCCCACCTACCCTGGCAGAGAGTCTCAGAGAAATGCCAGAAGGTACCAATGCATGGGGCTCTGGATCCCAGAGAACACATGTCTCAGAATTGATGATTTAACATTTCTAACATCTAGGAGTGAAGAGAAGAGAGGGCATAGTACTGAGATAATTTTCAAAACCTGATTTCAGAAGAAGGAAAGGAAGGGCAAGCTGCTGTTGAGGGAGAGCATTTCCACTGTGGCCTCCTCTCCTTCCTGACCTTTCAAGTTCTGACACCAAAGGTTCTATCTCCCTGATTCACTAAACCACCACTGCCCAACTTCAACAGTTCACATTCAAACCAAGCTCATCTTTGCTCCCAACTATAAAGCATTTGACTGAACTATGACATTAAGACCTTCAGTCTTAACTAGTGGAGGTGAGATCACGAAATCTGGGCAGCTCTGTTAACCTCTCCGCTCTGTATTATAAAGGGGTAACTTGACAGCAGGCTCATGAAGCTTCAGGGCCCCTCCTCCCACAGTTCCCCTTCCATGGCTCTGTACTTGATTTTGTTTGTAATTTGGACTTCCTGAAGAAGCTGTCTCCACTTACCAAATTGCATATGCCTGAGACCCCACCAAACCTGGGTCCACCCCTCATTATCAGCCTTGGCCATACTCATGGAGCAGGTAGCCAAATGTGCTTGCGCGAGAGTCTTCATTTGAACTGGGAAAGGCAAACTCCACAATTCTGCTGGAATTTCCCTGCAAAACTAGCTTACCTAACAACTTTATATCATGGGCCATTTAAAAGTTGTTCGCTAAGCTGTTTCCTCTTTTTCTTATTCCCTTTCCTCTTTCATATGCTAGATCACTCCACTTGTAGATGTACTTATACCTTCTTCTTCCTTGTCCCCACCCACTCTCCCCAACCCAGGTTTATAATAGGGTATGAACAGAATCCTTTGATATGACACCAAAAGGTAGTCTTTCAGAGGGAAATGTTGGTGGGTTTGTTTTCCCAATCATTATAACACAGAATCCATGTTCAGCTAATACCCATTTGAGACCATTCTATACTAAAGTCAACTGGTATGAAATGATAACCATTTTTTGGACCAGCTTAATCCACAGGGCTGCCCAGTATTCCAATGTTTAATTACTTAATGTATTTCAAACACAAACACCCTGTAAACTCAAATGACCCTGTTAAAGAATGGTATATCATCTTTGGGGTAAGGAGATGACTTGTGACTCTTGTGTGGGTGGGGGGGGGGGAAAGGGGGAGGACACCACACGTGCCCAGTCCTGTCTGACTCTGTGACCCATAGACTGAAGCCCAGCAGGCTCCTCTGACCATGGAATTTTCCAGGCAAGAATACTGGAGTGGGTTGCCATTTCCTACTCCAGGGGATCTTCCCCACACAGGGATTGAACCCCTGTCTCTTGCATCTCATGCATTGACAGTTGGGTTCTTTACCACTAGTGCCACTGAGAAGCCCCACTGTGACTTTCAGGTATTGTTTTATTTTGTTTTAATGAGAACGTGTACACACTCACCCGCCCCTAATCACACTGTCAGCCCAGAATGAGGTGAGAAAAGGTAGGCTTTTCTTGAAGACCAGCTAGGTAACTCCCGATAGTTTCAGTATGTTACCCCTTCCCCCTGTATCTGTAATTCATCTTTATTCAAAACGGGGTACATTTAAAATAGCACCTTTCAGCGGTCTGAATGTGAAACAGTTTACCCTGCAGGTTTGAGTAGATTAAACATTGCAGCAGAGTCTCTCCTGAATAGGACTTTCCATTTAGGGTAAGAGGCTGAGAGCCACAGCACTTCCGTCTAGCCCAATCACCCAAGCTGGCCTCGTTTGGGAAGGCAGCGTGGGTGGGAGCGTTTGGGTGGCATACCCCAAAAACCACAGTAATTGGAAGGGAAAAGAGCAAATATCAATTAGTGATTCCTCAGCCAGCTACCAATCTTGGTTTCCAAGGGATTCCACTTTAGTCTTACTTCAGAAGTAGCAGCTTCCCAGGGACCTCCGACAGAAGCTGCACGAATCCACATACATCTTAGTACACTGAACATTTCCCCGGGGAGACTCTTGTTATCTGCCCGGCTTCCCTGGCTCTCTGCCTCCCTGTCAGCCTGTGGGCCTGTCAACCAGAATGCTCCCAGCTTCTCGGGGCTTCCGTGGGAATGCGAGCGGGAAAGGGCTTTGAGAACTGAAGACAGGAAAGTGGTGTTCCTCTGCAGCGCTCTGGGCACCCCTCATTTCCCGGAGCGCCGGGGATGCTAAAATGAGCTTCCCTGCCCCCCCCAGCACCGCCCACTCGGGGGTTTGGGCAGAGTGGCTATTTGTTAGCAAATAACGTGTGTGGGGTTGGGGAGCACTAGGTGCGGAAGGCGAGATGTTGAGCAGAGACCCCCCGCCCGGAGGCCCCCCGCAGACAGAGCCGCAGGGGGCGGGGAGGGGCGGCAGGGGCTCGAAGGAGCTCGCTCGGCGGGGCGCCTCCCAGGAAGGCGGGGAGGGGAGCGCCTGTTTACCCAGGAGGGCTGTGCTGATAGCACGTTCCTCGAGTTTACTTTGCTTTCCTTGAGTTTATTGTAAAGGGGTAAAGTTTTCGGATCTGTCACGTGACCCTGACAGGTCCTGCCTATGGCGCGGCAGACCACCCACGCCGAGGGCCATGGAACTGCTTAATAGAAACAGGCTTGTAATTGTGAGTCCGCGCCGCACTCCGCCGAAAGCCTCCGGCGGCCCAGCGCGCCGGGGTTTTTACACTTTCCGTTCCTTTTGTAAAGACGGAGGAGGAGGAGGAGAAGACGAAGACGAAGAAAAAGACGACGACAGGGAAGACAAAGAGATCCGCGGCGACAAGACTAGGGGGAGACGAGGGAAGACGGGAAGAAGACGGAGGAGCAGAGGACCAGGAAAGGGGGGCCCGGGGGGGGAAAGGAATTGA
>NW_024070185.1:80494363-80604789 GCF_014754425.2 Oryx dammah | reverse complement strand
GGGTGGGCTGCGCCGGCGGGGCTCAGGGGCGCCGGCCCGCGCCTCCAGGCTCGCTCGCTCGCTCGCACGCTCCCGGCCCCCGCCCCCCGAGGCCGGCCCCGCGGGGCGGGGAGGGGGCTGTCTGCGGCGGGCCCGGCCGGGGAACGGCTCCGAGGGGAATTCTCACGGAGGGGGTCGCCTGGGATCCCATTTTCACGCTTGAAAGGGTCGCCACCTTGGCTTCCGCTCATCAGCCTGGTGGTGGCTACTGACTGCCAGCGGAGGCAGAGCGCTGGGGATGGAGGGCTGGTGCGAAGAGTGACAGCGCCGGGGGGAGGGTGCGGGCCGGGAGCGCGCGCACCCGGGCGAGTTCTCTAGTCTCCCGGGAGCTCGGGGAGGTCTGCCCGAGGGGCTGGGCGTACGCTCTCGCACCCCTACCCAGTGTTCTCGGCACCTGGGCCGGGACTCTGAGTGGGACACCCAGGGCTAGGAGAGAGGTACCTTATCAAAACTCGAAGCGCAAACATCCTTCTCCCGGTCGCCGTTGGTGGGAATAAGGGCGAAAGGGGCTTTCCTGGGTTCAGGAAGGGGCCACGGGTAGGAGAGGTATGTGTTGACTCTTGCACCCACGGAATTGAGCATTCTGGTGCCTGCCAACCATTAAAGAGGTGGGCGGCTAGCCCGGTGCTGAGATGGCCAAGTAGGGCCTGAGGGGGATCCTTGAGGTGGACCAGACTGATCCAAACCCATGTAGACCTGGTGCCAACCATGGGACCACAAGACCTCCAGAGACTGTACCTCGGAGGTGACATATACTGTGTCTTCAGGTATTTAAGTTCCTGCTAAACATGACTCCTCTTGGTGGATGAGCAATAAACTCCAAATTTTCAGATCTCGATTTCCATCACCTAAGAAGAACCATATGGATTGTTGTCTATGGAAGACACCTAGAGACCTCTGTTGTCATAGACATGGGAGAAAAGACTATCTTCTTTCCTTTCTAGCCTTCCTTCCTCTCTAGGGAGGAACCATATGAAAGAACAGGAGGTAATAATAAAAACCCACTATGGGTGGTTCCAAGTTTTTAATACTTTGATACTGAGGTCTTGAACTCCTACAATAGTCCTTTTTCAGCATTTTGTGTGTTCGATTTTTTTTTTTTTTTGGCTCCAGTAGTTCAACATGCAATTAATTGCCTCTACAAAGAAAGACAATGCCTTTTGGTGTCACCCTTTGTTACTGTAACTTATTATTTCTGGGTGGTATAAATTGTTGCCTCAGGTGCATTGTGTACCCATGTTGTAAAACAAGGGCTTTCAGTTGTGAGTTTGTGTGTGTTCCAGTTGTCACCCAGCTTCCTTCCACAAGGCTGTGTTTCACAGCCTTTCGCATTTGAGTCTAAGACCTTTTTCTTTTAACATGTTGAATCAATGTAGACACCCATGGGCCCATTCTCAATTTGGGGTATTAGCTTCATTTCAAACTCACTGAGAAGTATATCTAATTTCTGGTTATAACCTAGTCATAAAGTAACAAGCTATTTGAGTAGGAATTAGCACCATTTGGAATTATTTTGTGAAAAAATGACTTAAAAAATCATCTTTAATTTTCTACAGATAGAAAAACTAATGAGGCAAATCAATATAGATTGAATAGATTAAAATATCTGTCTTCCCTATTTTGTCCTTTCTCTCACACACACACACCTTTTATTTTCTCCCGCCTCTGCCACAGTGTATAAAGCCCTATTGAGACGTGTAGGCGTGATGTGTAAACCGGATTAGCAGTATGAAAGAAAGACACACAATAAGCTGGAATTGTTTTACTTCCCTTTCATTTCTCATGCCTATATCTCTAATAAATTTGTTGCTCCAGCAGTGGGTCAAAGGGATCATGTTGCTCAGCTTCTTTTTCATGCAAGACCCGATGGCAGAGATCACTGAAATGAATGGTGTGCCTTCTGCCAAATGCAGAGTTTGATATGGATATATTAGATGAGGAGATAGAGACAAGGAGAGAGACGGACAGAAGAATGTTCAAAGTTTGGGTCTTTCCAGAATACATCTCTGTCTCTTAAAGTAATGTGGCTAAGAAGATATATAGACAAGGGAAGAAATAAATATAAGGGTCAATGCTGTTTTCTTTCAAGTTCATTGTAGACTGAGCATTTTCTCTGCAGTTAGAGACATTCCCAGCAAGAGAATACCAATCGCTTTGGCACCGCAGAAAGTCTAAGTCCCTTTTCCAAATTAGTATGTGTCTCTGGAGTAATAAACGTGAAGAATTCCGGGACCTTCTCGGGACATCTACCTCTACCGCCAACCCCCCCTTCACTCCCCACCAAGCTCACTGCAAGCACACACACACTAAAAAGCCAGTGCTCCTGGGTTTGTGCTGTAGACCCCTCATTTACTCTTTTGTAGAATTGGGAGCAGCTTCCCATTAAAGGAGATCAGGGGTAATTAGCAGCATTATTTTGACAAGTTGGCTAGAGCTGTTCCCTTTCCTCCAGTTCTGGGGAGGGGGAAATACGGGAGGAAACAGAAGGGTGAAGGGAGAAGGGGAGGGGAGTCATTCTTAAGGGGGTTACATTCTGGGGCTGCTGAATTGGTTTTTTCCCTCCCACTTTTAGACTCATTTTCTACCATCACCTTTAAGCAAATATAAAAGCTGCCAATGAGGAAATAATAAGGCACTCTTAGGGAGCCAAAAAATGGCTTGAATTCAGTCAACTCTTATCCAAGGTACCTGCTTTGAACTGCTCAGGTTCTGGCCCTTCACTCACATCCAGTGCCCTGGGCTCTCCATCCACAAATAGAATATCACTTTAAATCCCCAATTCTCTCCCCACCGCAGCCTCTCCACAGGAATACTTGTGGGACTTAATGTAATGTTTGCAATTCTTTGCATTTGTGGAAAAGAGTATTAAGCTCAGTAGATAAAATTATAACATGGCCCAAAGGTCAAATTACTAGAATACATCTACTCCTTCATTCATTTGTACTCTGCAGATATTAGCTAAATTACATTAGATTTTAAAGACCTAATTAGTTGGATCTGAGAAACCAATGAAAAGTCCAGTTCCAGCCTGGTTTCTCATTACTCCGCCAAGTGCAGCTCCCACAGTTTCTTATCACTGGAATGTCCAAACACAAAGGGCAGATGTTTTATTTCAATGTCATCATTGGGATAATCAGATGTCATTTTTGAGATGTGTGTGGTGTGACCACGGTTATTTGAATATTAGGAGTAGAGAAATGGTATAAAGGAATCATATTGTAAGAGTCTAAAGAATGTGTCTTGAAAACTACAAATTTCAATGAAGTCTTGGATCATGACAGAGAGACCAAAATGACAATTGATGCATTGAGATGGACTTTACTTGGAAAGGGAAAATGGGACACTCAAGAAAGAGGGCCAGCAACTCCTGCTGGTTGAAAAGGCACCAAGCGTCTCACTTGTTCAGTGCAGAAAGGCCACTAAAGAGATTTTTCCCAGCAGACACCTTTGCAGCCCTGGCTCCTCCTGTCTGCCTCCTCTCAGGTCTGGAGAATCCTGGTTGAAGTTAACAAACCCGGTGTGGCGCAGCGGTGCCCTGCACAGGGCATGCATATTAAAGCCGACAATGCTTACAAATGTAAATAAGGGCAGATTGATTAGGAACAACATTATCGCTGGGAATGTCGAACTCACATGCATCAGCAATGAGGCAAATTGGGGGCAGCCTCAGCCCTGACCACCCAAGTCGAGCAGGCTTTTACACTGGCTCCTCTTCCTTTCTTAAAACGTTACAGAAACAAGGCCAATTAGATCCTCAAAGTAATTCATCTCCGTGTATGAAAAAAGCAGACCACAGGGGAAGCGGCCACTGGGGGTGGGGAGATTAAGATAGCTCTTGTTAGAGCCCAGGCTGGGGATTGCCGTCCTGGAACCCATGGTAGAATTTACAGGCCGAGACTATTGTCTGAGATACTGAAAAGTTAACCTATCAAACAGTGGGTTAGGGGGCTAAGGGAGCTAAAAACCCCAGAGATCAGTTTAGGAATTAAGTCAAACCCAGGGAAATGAGCCCGAGTGAAAGAGGTTTTGTCATCGAAATGGTGTACATGTAGCTGCGCGGGGACTAATAGGAAATTGTTGTGTGTGCATAGCTTATCATTTCATTTTAGAATTCCATAATCTATACTGAAATTGCAATAAAGGAAAAACTAATGTTTTGGTCTAAAACACTGTATAGAATTTCGTAAAGAAAAACATAGCACCCTGCCTATAGCTACATGGTTACCTTTGCCACACAGCAAGCCTCATATATAAGACTGACGTGTCTTTTTAGGGGTACCACCCCCAAAACCTTTAAAAATTAATTTCCAGCGGCACGCACAAAACGGTTTGACTTGAAACGTCAGTAGAACCATTCAGTGAAAAAACAATATATCACGTGTCCCGATATGCTATTTAACAAACATAATAAAGACCAGGATATTGCTCAAAGATTAAGCTTGCTCTCAGTCGAGCCCAATATTCCTGCGATCTTATTTATTAACGTACTGTCATTTGAAATGCACGCTGCTTGTCTTTTCTGAATTTTCGCAACCCTTCCTAGAGCCGCTCACAAAGTCACGTGCTCCTTCGGAGTTTTAAGTTTTGAATTTACGCGCTGGTCGGGTACTCAGGTCCTTCTTCCGATCTCGTGAACACCACCTCAGACACTTCTACTGTCTTTGTCTCTTTATTCTGCAGGACACCCCATCCAGCCCAGGGTACTGCACGCGTTTCGCCAGTTTGGGATTCAGAGGGCAGGGCCTCCCTGTGAAACCAGGAAGGAGAAAAGGCTAGAGGGAAGGTGGTGAGGCCGGTAGGAAGCGGAGAGAAGGGGGAAAAAAAAAAGGGAGGGTGAAAGAGGAAGGAGAAAGGAAAGGGGAGATTGAAAGGAGGAGGGAGCCGCTGAAGAGGAAGTAAAGAGGGCTGGCCGACTGGCCCCCTGCGGGAGCCGCGTGGGCTGTCCGGGTGGCCGGCGCGCCCGGTTGCAGTTCCTTTCGGGACGGGGCCGCTGAATGGGAAAGGACCCGACCGATAAGCTATTGGCCGACCACGAGGAGGCCGCGCAGGCATTGGACGACGTAAGGGGGCCGGACCGCCTTCAGGAATGTACTACGGCGCGTCCGGCACGTCCGTCCGCGCCGGTGGGGCGTGCGCCTCCCTTGGGCTCCCAAGAGCCAGCGCTGGAGACTTGGAGCCCGCCTGGCGCTAGCCGAGAGCATCCAGTTCCCTACCTGCTTGACCAGGGTTGCGCAGGAGTGGGGATCCGGAGCTCGGCGCGCTCGGACACGCGCGCGCGCAATAGGCCTCCGGGCCCTTGGAGCGCGCGCCGACTGGGCCTTAGGTCACGTGGTAGCGTGGGCTCCGCCTTCTACCCCGCTCCTCCCCCTTTCCCTCCATCTGGGTTTCTTTCTTTCCTTTCCTTTCCTTTTCTTTCTGTGTTTTTTTTTTCAATGAACACACACCGTGTGCATCTTAAAGCCACACTGCCCCATTTCACGGCTTCAGTCGGCTACTTGCTGCAGGGAGTGCCTCTGCAGTTCAATACTGTTTTTAAAAAAGAAAAAAAAGTGGCGGTGAGGGGAACCAAATACTAAAATGAGACAGAATAGAGAGTTTGTGGGTCTGGTCTCTATCTCGGGGAGGAACTTAACTTGCAAAAGAAAAAAAACTCTCCTCCCCCCAAAATTTTTTTAATAAAAATCGGAGCCATGTAGGCAGTTTAATTTGTCTCTGACCCCAGGATCCACCTCAGACTCGCAGGTTTTCTGCCCCAACGGGAAGCGAATCCCCCTGATGTCTCGGTGACACTGGCTGCAGTGTCCGGACAAGTCCTCGCAATCGGCGCACAATTTGTTTCAAATGAATCCAGCATCAAAGCCTTTATTCTCCTTTATGTCACGCTACTATTAAATATAACAGGATGCGTACCAGTTTGGGAGGAAAGGTTTAAAAGATTTTAAATAAACAGGGACTTGTAGTTAATGAAAAGGAAGGAGGGTCCAAATGAATCCAAAATAAGAAAGCTTTTCTCTTTTTCTAAAGAAAACATTTCTGTTTCTCCGGTTGTTAAAAGGATTCTGTTGTTTCTCGTCTACAAACGTCGCATTAAAGATTCAAATAAAAACGCCTCTGCCTCCACGAGACTGCTTCTGTGTCTGGATTCCACGTTTATAAAACACTGACTCCTTCAAACCTGGACTATGCTGCTGTGGGGTTTAGAGAGGGAAAACGGAGATGGGGGAGCGAATTTTAAGAAAAGGTGGCTTTTCCCAACGTCCTTACTCTCCTCTTTAACTTTCCATTTTGTTTATCTTAATGCGAGGCGTTGTTCCCTGCGAGAGCCCAAGTCTTCTCTTTGGTTAGAAAAGAGAGAAGAAAAAAATCTGGCACACACTGGCGCACTATCCACCACCCTGTCATTATTGGTGCAGGCCTGGGAATTCAAGCGGACCTCCCAGTATTTGCTGCAGCTTGAGGCCAAGGTGCCTCTGAAAGGATTTTCTTTGAAGAAATTTCTGAAATTGTTTAAGCGCTTTAAAAAATATTACATTTTTCCCCGTGTCTATCGCGAGGCAAATACTCGTGTATGTGTGTGTGTGTGTGTGTGCGCGCGCGCGCACGAGCAAAGCATCTTACAAAAAGAAGACACTGTTGAAAAGAAAAGGAATAAGAAAGAAAGGGAGGGGGAGCATTCCTTAATGGAAGTATTGCATGCGAGAAGGTTGGCGCTCTTGGAGGCTCCCCCCGAAGCCCGGGATGCACACACTGGGGTTGCCTACCTGGGTGGTCTCTCTACTTTGGTGAGCTGTTGCTAAGCAGCTAATAATAGTCATGTTTGCTGAGTAATTTCTGCCCTCCGCGAGCCAATCGCGTTGCAGAAACCCAAGCCATCTGACAGCCCCGGGGGCGGGAGCTCCAGCCTTTTTCTCTTTCGCTCGCTCTCTCCCCCTCCACCCCCTCCCCTCCTCCTCCTCTTTCTCCAAATGGAGAGAGTTCTTTTTTTTCTTCTTCCATCTCATCTATTGAATCAAGGAGCTGCTGCGGCCGCTGCCCGCTGCACACACACAGAGCGGAGTCCCCAGGTCCCGGGAGCGAGAGAGGCGCGCTGCACTGGGGCAGAATGGTCCAGCGGGTCAGCGAGGAGCACAAGAAAGCAGAGTCCGGGACCAAGCAGCCACCGAGAAGCCAGCAGCCAGAGCGCAAGCAGCCCGAGCAACCCGAGCAGCAGCTTCAGGAGCCGCCACCGCCAGCAACAACCGCCGCAACTGCAGCGGCGGCGGCGGCTGCCCCGGCCCGACAGCGCTGAGACCCGCCGGGCGCCCACGAACCCCACGGCGGCGGCTCTGCCTTTACCCTCCGCGGCCGCTCGGGCTACCCGTGAGACGCCGAGAGAGTCAGCGAGGCCGGCGGGAGCGGCGGGGATTTGCTGGCGCTTTCTGCAGTGAAGGGGTCGCGGCGCGGGGCGGGAGGCGGTAGGGGGAGTTGGGGACAGCCAGGAGCGCCGCGCGAGCGACCGAAGGACAGGCTGGCTCCACGCGCCGGCTCTCGCCCTCCGGAGAACTGGATGTGGGCAGCAGCAGCCGCAGAGACCTCGGGACCCCCGCGCAATGTGGCAATGGAAGGCGCAGGGTCTGACTCTCCGGCAGCGGCCGCGGCCGCAGCGGCAGCAGCGCCCGCTGTGTGAGCAGCAGCAGCGGCAGCAGCAGGTCTGTCAACCGGAGCCCCAGCCCGAACAGCCGGCGGCCAGCAGCGTCCTCGCTAGCCGAGCGCCAGGGCGCGCCGGGAGCCCGCAGCGGCGGCAGCAGCGCGCCGGGCCGCCCGGGAAGCCTCGGTTCCCGCGGCGGCGGCGGCAACATGGCCTCGGCTGGTAACGCCGCCGAGCTCCAGAACCGCGGCGGCGGCGGCAGCTGCAGCGGGGCCCCGGGCCGGCCGGCCGGTGGCGGGAGGCGCAGGCGGACCGGAGGACTGCGCCGCAATGCCGTGCCGGACTGGGACTATCTGCACCGGCCCAGCTACTGCGACGCCGCCTTCGCTCTGGAGCAGATTTCCAAGGTGCATTTCAGTCTCTCCTCTCCTCCCACTCTCTTCCCTCCTCTTCCTCTTTGGAATCGTCCCCGCCACACACACACACACACACACACACCTCCAAGGGGGGAAAAAAGACAAGTGGGGATTGAAAAATTCAAACCCTCCCTCCGGTCCTGGGAGGAAAGGGCTGTCGGAGGTCTGCAGGGGGTGGAGATTGTGTGTGTGTGTGTGTGTGTGTGTGTGTGTGTGTGTGTACGTACGCGCCCTCCCCAGCGTGCCTTTTCCGGAGCACTGGAAAGCGGTCCACAGTGGACCACCTCAAGAGCCGCCGCAGCGCGGCACTGCCCGATGCCCCTAAGCCCCCTCCTCCTGCGCCCCTGCCCCTATTTGCAGCATAAACCCCTGTAATACTGCCACATTTCTTAACATCTTGGAGGGGGAGGCGGAGTGGAGAGAGGCGGAGAGAGGAGAGGGGGAGGAGGGAGCCTAAATAAAGGTGGTTTCCTTTTTTGGCAGCCGGTTTTGCTTTTGTTGAGCATGAAATCTCTGCTCCCTTAAAAATTATCCTCGGAAGAGGGCATCTCCCCTCTTCTTTTCCAATTTTTGAGCCACTTCTTCTCATAGTGTGCGGGGAAAGGGAAGTTGTAAACAAATTGCCACCTTAAATTCGCGATGCGGGTCTGCGGATCGGCCGGGTTCATTGTGTTTACGAGGTTCGCTGAAATGTGTGGAATCTGGGGAAGGCAAGCACCCAGACAGGGGCCCGCCGGGGCTGCGCCCAGCGCCGGGGAAACGCCGCCGCCGGGAACAGCCAGCACCCAGCCAGGACCCCCGACTGCGTCGGCCTGGGCTCTTCCCTGAGCACTCGGCTGCTTTTCGCGTTTAACCAGAAGGGAAGGGAGAGGAGGGAAAGATCCATGTGGCTGCCCTCTTCCGATCACAAATATTGTCGTAAGTTGCAGATGGCTGCCCCGTTTCCTAATTCAGCTCACACGGCGTCTCCCAACGCCATGGAAATGCATCGCGAGTGAGCTCCGGCGCCCACGCTCACCACGTGGATCCCAATTTACTACCAAGTCGGGCGGGGGAATCAGAATGGGGGAGACCGCCATACATTGTTCCCAAAGCGCTCTTGTATCCAGTCCCTGCCCTCGGCGGAGCACCCCGAGAAGGGTGAAGGCTGGGGCAGAACTTGCGGGCAAGGGTGCAGTGGTTTGCTTGTTCTTAAATAGGCTCCATCGCAGGGATTGCGCAGCCCCTCCCTTCCCGGACCGGTGTGAATATTTCCTGTATTGAATGGTGTCTCTCCTCACTGCCTCGGCTTCCTCTTGTTCCCGCAGTCCCTCTTCCCAGACCTTAAAGTCACTCGGGGATGCTACGCAGGCTGCGCGTGGGGGCGCCCCTGCTGTGGTCGAGGTGCAGCTCCCACGCTGCAGCCTGACTTTGATTTATGACCAGCCCCCCTCCCCACCCACGCCGCTCGCGTTTCCTCTGGCCGACCTGGGTTCCAGCCCGCAGGGCACCCCCCTCCCCCATGCCGTCGCGGGATGCCGGACGGGTGCGCGCAAGCGGGCGTGGACGCGCGGCCCGCGACTCCCGGGCGCTCACTCCTCCCTTCTGCTTCATCCTCAGGGGAAAGCTACTGGCCGGAAAGCGCCGCTGTGGCTGAGAGCGAAGTTTCAAAGACTCTTATTTAAACTGGGTTGTTACATTCAAAAAAACTGCGGCAAGTTCTTGGTTGTAGGCCTCCTCATATTTGGGGCCTTCGCTGTGGGATTAAAGGCAGCTAATCTCGAGACCAACGTGGAGGAGCTGTGGGTGGAAGGTAAGAAACTCCGCGCCCGCCGCGGCGCCCTCTCGTCCCCCCAACCCGGGCCCCCTTCCCTTCCTTCCAATTGATAAAGATATTTGCCAGCATACACCTAGATCCTTTCTGTGAAGAGCGAAAACCCCCTGCCCGCACCAAGGGGAATTGTTTATTGTTTGGGCGCCTGGCCAGGAGCCAGGCCCGTCCGACAAAGGCCGCGCTGTAATCTACTCCGGGAGCTGCGCTTTGCGAGGTGTTGTGGGAGAGAGTGGCGAGGGCGGGCCGGCGGGGGCGCACGGGGGGCCCCCCCTCCGCGGGACAGACCACTCCGCTCGGCCGAGGGGGCCCCCAGGTCCAGCCGCCACCGCCGCTCGCCTCCGCCGCGCGCCCAGACGCGGCCAGAGGAAGGCGTCTGCGCTCCCTGCTCGTGTCCTCAGCTTCCTTCCCTCCCCCACCCCCACCCACGGCGTCCAAAGAGAAAAGAGGGTGGGGGCAGAGAGAGGCCACCCCTCTGGCTGGAGGGAGTGTGCGCGCCCCCGGCGGCCGCGGCCGGCGCGCGGAGGGCGGGGGGCAGGAGCAACGCGGGCCTGCGGAGGCGGCGGCGTGTGTGGTCCTGTTTTTGGACAGCTTTCAACTCTTGGGGAAAAAAAACATTTGTCTCAAGGTACAAAAAAGGGGGGGGGGAGAAGGAGTTGAAAAAAAAAAAACAGTAAAGCACAGACTGGAACGCTTGTTTGCAAAGTAGATTAATGTTTCCTCGCGGGTGGGGGCTTTTAAAATGGAATTATTCTGGGGAGAAGGCAGTGTTTTGCAGGCTGAGAGAATTAAAAAAGAAATGTGTTTTAAGAGCGCGGGTTTGGAGGGAGGGGCCATGGGAGCTCTCCAAGGGTTCTGCCAGTCTTTTATCCACATTTCTCAATTTGGGGGTTCTTGAAGTTTTTTTTTTTTTTTTTCAAGTGATTGTAAATTTAGAATAGATCACACATAGAGACATACGCCGCCACCGCTGACGGAAACATTTTACATTCTTTCTGTAAATCTGTGTGATTCAGGATTTTGTTTGGGGCGGGGTGGGGGGGGCGGGTTGTTTTTGTTTTCTGAGGGGTTTTTTTTGTTTGTTTTTTTCTCTTTGGAAAGTAACTTTGTTGGTGTTTGGAAACATTTAACTCCTGAACGCTACCTAGGGAATCTCTTATAATCAGATGGGAGAGATGGGTTGAGGTAATTATGTAGATACTTCAAACCGGAATATCTGAGGCATTCCTAGTGATATCTAAGACAAAATTTGGAAGCCTAAGAGTACATGCATGATTGCATAATTGATCCCTCTTCAGAATACTCTTGGAGACCTAGCCTTGGAGAATATTAAATCTTGCTTTGTTTGTGAAGATTCAGCTTTCAGTGTTTTGCAAGCATATGGTGAAGTCTTTAGTTGAGAAGTGACAATTAAAATAATAGTCCAAATAATTAAGACCAGAAAACATTCTTGCCTTAAGTAGCTTGGTAATTAATACAACAGTGTTCTTTGGATTGAATCCATGGGGTAATTTACCTCAACTCAGCGCCTCATTGTCATTAGTAGATAAAAGAAGGGTTTTATTAAGCACATATAATGTCTTAACAGCAAGTTTACTGTGCATCTATAATGGTCCTAGCACAGTGCTGGGCACTGAAAGGGACAATGAAGATGTGAGACACACTCCCTGTGCACAAATTCACACACTTAAAACTATTAGAGTTGAATGTCAGACTTGCATTAAATTTGAAAGTTAAATGGCAAAAGAATAAACCTTCCATGGAGGTGGTGAGGCAAATTAGGGCAACCTAGAGCAGAGGAGGGAGGGAGTTCTAAGCAGAAGCTCAGAAAAGGGGTCAAACAAAGGCTGAGTGGACAGCAGCAGTGGAGGCCCCCTGTGTGGCAGGGATAGGGTGCAGTAGCTCACTGGGGCCCTGGACCATTCAGAAATGATGTGATTGGCTAGACTGTGGGGAGCTACCCCAGGTTCTAGGGTGGAGCAAGAGATGAGTAATTTTCCCTTTCTGCTACTTGGACCAACAAATTTGTTGAGTGTCGACAATGATGACAAAAGACCATATCTTGTTTTGAGCAAGACTTGGCAGTAGATTTTTAATAAGTTGATAGACAACATCAACTTATTTGTGTGAGTGTGTGTTAGTCCAGCTCAGTCGTGTCCAACTCTTTGTGGCCTCATGGACTGTAGCCCCCCAGGCTCCTCTGTCCATGGAATTCTCCAGGCAAGAATACTGGAGTGGGGAGCCACTCCCTTCTCCAGGGCATCTTCCCAACCCAGGATCAAACCCAGGTCTGCTGCATTGCAGGCAGATTCTTTACCATTTGAGCCACCAGGGAGTTAGTTCAGTTCAGATCAGTCGCTCAGTCGTGTCCAACTCTTTGCGACCCCATGAATCGCAGCACGCCAGGCCTCCCTGTCTATCACCATCTCCCAGAGTTCACTCAGACTCATGTTCATCAAGTCCGTGATGCCATCCACCCATCTCATCCTCTGTCATCCCCTTCTCCTGCCCCCAGTCCTTCCCAGCATCAGAGTCCCCCACTTAATTGTATAACATTGTATAAATATTTTTAGAAGTTACTGCTAAGTTGCTTCAGTCCTGTCCAACTCTGTGTGACCCCATAGACGGCAGCCCACTAGGGTTACCCCCGTCCCTGGGATTCTCCAGGCAAGAACACTGGAGTGGGTTGCCATTTCCTTCTCCAATGCATGAAAGAGAAAAGTGAAAGTGAAGTTGCTCAGTCATGTCCAACTCTTAGTGACCCCATGGACTGCAGCCTACCAGGCTCCTCCGTCCATGGGATTTTCCAGGCAAGAGTACTGGAGTTGGGTGCCATTGCCTTCTCCCTTTAGAAGTAACTATGTTTGTGCATTACATAACTCATTTCAAGTCCTGGGAGGAGAAACATGCTGGGGCTCTAGCTTAGTGATAGAGTGCTGGGGAATGACACACCTGAGATTAGACTCATTGTGCCTACTTTGGACCTCTGAGCTATTTTCCTTTCCATTCTGTTTTAGCACTTTCAGTGTGGCTCACTGATTCTTTGATCAGATACTCTATACTATCACTTGTTAAACAACTACCCTTACCATTCTGTTATCACATGCCTTACCACTCAGTAAAGTAGCTATCTATTATCTTTATTTTTATAACCTGATAGCCTTTGTAACATTTTTTTTTTACTAGATGATTGAATTATTGTCCTGTTTTATAAGTGAGAAATTATGGATCCTCTGTGTCTCCATGTCCACCCTGCCTACTGGTGACTTAAGTCAGCCTGGTCTCCTGTTGTCTTGACCTAGATTTGCCATTCTTTCATTCCATACTCAATTCTTCCCCTGTAGAAGAAGTAACAGTTTCAAAAGTGTAGATAAACCCAACCAAGGAAGCCACCATACCATTTTATAATTTTAATTTAAATTCAAAGTAGAGGTAACAATGAGGCAGTCTTGTTTGTGACATAGTGAGCTTAGTGTTTATATCAACAGCAAATAATAGAATTATTTGCTTTTCAGAGTAAGAATTCTCTGCTATCCTAAACTTTAGTAAAATGAGAAGTAACTTGGAATGTAGGTTAATTTGCACTTTAGTGTCTTAGGTACATTTTTCATCACTATCAGCAAAGAAGTCTGTTAGATAGTCATTTCTTAATAGAGACTGCAGATATTCTGGACATGAACAAGGGTGCTTGCTACACTAAAGAAACCAAGTGAATGGAGGTTGCATATTTTCTTAGTTAAAAAGCAACAGAAGAAAGGAACGCATAAGAGATTGCAAGGAGAGAGAGTGCTGAGGAACAATTTGGAAAATGTTATTTCTTCTGTTGATAAAAATTGACATGCATATATGCAAAAGCAGCTATACATCTGTACACAGGTACATTCATATCTAGATACGATTGATTTATAGATAATGTATTAATATCTTCACTTGGCTTTATATCTGTATATACACATAGACTTACTACAAGTATCCTCATATCTGCCAAAATAATGTTATCTTTTTTAATATAGTTAGCAAATTAAAGGAATCCACTTGATAGGCTGTATCTTTGATTTGGCTTTCATGCTTTGTTTAACATGCTGAGGAAACATGGCTTTATAAAGACGGTTTGAATACATTGGCCACAATGTGCAGCCAATATAATCTAGATAAGGAAGATGTTTTTTATGGCATTGGTGATAAGAATTTTTTGATTCTGTAGTTACAATGTTCATACAATGATTGCTTTTTAAGAAACTGTCAATATATATTAGGTGCTAGCTTGGGTCTTAGGGTTATAGTATTTGCAAGTTAAAAAATTTCAAATCTAGATTGCTTGTGAATGGAGTCCTGAGGGTGGATGAAATAATATGTGGAATGTTTCAGTAACACCAGCCAGTGGCAGCAAGGTCAGGGAGAGAGTGTTACTTAAAAATACTCACTCAGCACATGTTCTCAGTGACTGCTCTGTGTCAGGTACTGCCTGAAGCTCCAGAGTGATGTTAGTGAAAGACCATCGTCCCTGTCCTCAGGGGACTTCCACCCAGCAGACACACAGACCAGTGGCAGGATAGCAGGGGCATCTTGTGGGACAGCCCTGAGGAAGGGGGCCTGAGTCAGGGTCAGTTAGGGGCAGCGCTGGTGCTGGGGCATTCCAGGTCAAAGGAACAGCATGGGCGAAGGCTCAGAGGACAGGGGTGTGGTCTCTGGGAGAACTCCCAGTGCTTACCTTTGGTTGGGACCTCAGGTTTGAGGTGGGACACCTTGAGTCTTGGAAGGTCCAGCTATGTAGCAGGAGGGTCTCTGATGTGTGCAGGGTGTTTGGCGGGTGGTGTCAGTGGGGACTTGCCAGATCTCCCTTTAGCCATTCTTTGCCTGCCTCAAGGTTTACACTAGTGTATTTGGCCTCCACCTCCCTCCCTGGTACCAGAGAGCTTCCCCTGGATCTCATAGAAGGAAAATGCTTTCTTTTTTTTTTAATCTTGCCCATTTCTCTGTTGTTTTTTCATTTTTGCTTAGCGCTTCTATCCTTCTGCCTCACTTAGTATCTACCCCTCCACTCCAACCCTCTCTGAGACATGAATTTGTTATCATGATTCTCCAGTGACAGAACATTCATTTATCTTTTTGAGCTTTTTGGTTTTTTCTCTAAACATTGCCTCCTTTACTGCAAAAGATAACAGCCTTGAAATGAATCCACATTGTCTTGTGTTTGGTTATTAACATCCCTGGAGGCCAGCATCAAAAGAGGAGGACACAAGTTATAACTTGTTTTTTTTTTTTTTTCAAGGCAAATGGACTTTTTTTTTTTAATGCTTGCTTGATATTTCTAAGTGCTCTAGAGTTTGTAGTTGCTAGCATAAACCTTCAGTGTTCTTGGCTGTTTTTGGCTCTAACTTAGGCAGTTAGAGGAGATAATGGAGCTTCACCTTTTCAGTTTAGAACAAGGTTTGTCACTATTGACATTTGGGGCTGGATGATTCTCTGTTGTGGGAGCTGTCCTGTGCACCGTAGTATGTTTAATAGTATCCTTGGATTTTACCCACTAGATGCTGGTAGCACTCTCCTGGATGTGCTAATTGTGTTTCTATTCATTGTCAAATGTGGGGGTGGGGGTTGCAAAATTGCCCCAATTGAGAACCAGTGGTTTAGATAATAGGTAATAGATTGTAGATGGAAGGCTTTTATTACACTGCTAAAGCATTGCCATAAATGCAAAAGCTTTAAGATAACTCTTCCTCCCCATCCCCATATTTACTGACCCAGGTATCTAACTGTTTTCATGCAAATAATTTAAATTTTTGATTATCCTTAGAATTATATTAAGTAGCAAGTAAAAACATCATGAAAACTTGAGTACAGGTGGGGATAGGCCATAGAAGAAGGGAGAAGTGTTATATTCGGATACTTTTTTTTTCCTTTTCCTTTGGGTAACTTAATTTTGCAGATAGACCTCACTGGATTTCCAACACAGTAGACTGAAGGTTTTTAGCATGAATGTGACTTTACAAAAAGCAACAAAAGATACCACTGGACTTTGCTCATACAGCAATAACAGCTCCTTTCGGAAGCCCACATAGTACATGGGCTCTTGATGATCCAGTTCTCCTCCAGATGTTCCTGTCACACACCGCTTTTCACCAGGTGCTCTTGTGCAACAGAACCAAAGAAACAGTGAGGGACTGAAGCCCATCTGCCAGGCAAGAGGTGCACAGGCTCTGCTCTTACTGCCCTCTCCAAGGTTATCAGCCAAGTTTCTGGTTTCTGGAGCTGTCAGTTTGGGGGTTTTGGCATTTCACAAAGGAGGAAAAGAAAAAGGCAACAGCTCCTTTCTGCTCCTTGGTCCCCTAGGCACTTCTAAAATGAAGACTATGTGTTTTAGATAGTTATTGATTGATTCTAACAGTGGGCACATACATACAGGTGGAAACAATTGTGGCATATCGTTCATATCTGGAGAAAAACGATCAAAAAATAAATGCCCAACAATAAGTGCTTTAAAAATAACAGATAGCCTCAGATGCCATCTTCCTATGGCAGCTGACCCTCTAAATCCTTATATCTCTTTGGTGCCTGCCACTCTTGACCCTCTGACAAGTTTAGAGGTCAGGTTGGGCGATAGAGTGTTTCAGATATGTGGAACGCTGCTTGGAGGTTCCAGAAGATGACAGCTTCCAGATGTATGAACCGCCAGATCAGTTTGTTTGGATTATGCTCCACAGCTGATGGCGAGATTAACGCTGGCTGGACAAGCTATGGGAGATTTGTCTGGTTTCCACAATGCCATGTTTATATTTCATTGGGATTTCTCCTTCAAAGCTGACCTCCCCATGACCCCTGCAGCTCTGTCCACTTGGGCTGAGCTGTAACTTGTCTGCCTTCCTTCTCTTATTTGGGGGGAGGGGGTCACAGTTAAGCAGTGGAAGGGGCTGTTTATATGGCTGCCCCCCTACTTTGTTCACACCAGTAGGACTGAAGCTGCCCAGATTTAACTCCTGAAGAGTAATCTATTCAACTGGTTGAGAAGAGGGGAGTGTTTTATTTTAAACTTTTTTTTTTTTTTTGGCTTTTAAAACAAGTATGGAAATAGTTTAAATTATTTGAAAGGAGACCAGATTTTATAGAAACCATTTTGCAAAAATACACTATTTTAACTTAGCACTATTTTGACACTATATTGAAAAAAAAGGTTGAGAGAATTGTAGCTATGTGAGACTTCCCTAAATAATTGCCATACTTGAATGATTCTGTTATTAAAATCCTGTTATTTGCTTTGCTGCTCATTGGTTCCCAGAACCTTTTCTCCATCCTACTTCCTCCCTCCTCCGTCACCTGTATCCCTTTGCTCTTCTCCCCTCCTCTCTACTCTCTCCCTCCCACCTGTCTGTCTTCCCACCTATTCATAAACTGCCCAAATCCAATCCTAGTGGCTCTCTGGAATCACTAGTGTGAAATCTGAAATGGTAGTAAATCTGGTTAATCACAAACTGACAGGAAGGAATTAGAAAATGTATTGTTTCAAATCAGCTGTGGGAGATACTAGATGCAGAGCTACCATCTGCATCTTTAGGGTTCTTAGGTTGTATGAGGGTTGGTTTCAAGACTGTTTCTTTGATGGGGTCTTATCAGTAGATGTATTTCTCCTATTGAAGAGTCATGGCATTTTAATGAGCTTTTGAGGCAACTTCAGAGTCCACTGCACAGAGGAGCTTGGTGCAGGCTACTATCCGTGGGGTCGCAAGGAGTCGGGGACGACTGAGCGACTTCACTTTCACTTAGAGTCCACTGATGTGTGGACTGTGAAACAGGTCCTAGTCCCCTGTGCTTAATGTGCCGTATGAATGTGAAGAATTGGGCCCCATAGTGTTTCTGAGATGGTAAGTGAAACATACACCGTGACATTCCAGCCCAGGTGTTCCCTGGGTGGAACTCTCATCAGAACCAAAGGTAGCATGTAGCCTGGATAGAGGTGGAAGAGGACAGATTTCTACATCCAAATTTTGACTGATGCCACAGCATTAGATGGTCTGTTCTCATGAGAAATCTCAGTTGACATCCTGGAATGCAGACAGCTCTGCTCATGAAGGCATTTCTGGCAGCCCAGAAAGAGGAAGCTCCTTGGGATTTCTTTGGTGGAAACCTACCTCGAATACACAGTCATCATCAGGGTCACCAAAGTATATGCATTTTTATTACTCTTTGCTTCTAAACTCTACATTTAGGAGCTTTATGGTAATACTTTTTTTAGATTTTTTTTTTCCCTCTTAATTGGATATAGGGTTGTTATTTCCTTCACTACAGTATCTCAGTTTTTCTCCATATGTCTTTAAGTTTGACAGAAATAACTAGCCTTTCAAAACAGTAGAATGCTGCCATTGAGGAACTGCTTGACTGTTGAGAGTTTTAAGAGTTCTATTTACAGAAAGATGCCTCCTGTCCTCAGTCCCTTCAAGACTGTGACCGTTTTGTTGTACTGGGGGCTTAGAGCATAGTTGGAAAAACAGCTGTCATGTGTTAAGGAAACTCGTTGGTGGGCAGTCAGGTACCTGCTAATGAGTGACAAGTTTGTTGTTGGAGAGATTTATAATGTGGAGGCAGGGCCTTATTTCTAATCCAGAAACCCAGGTGTGAGTAGGCCCAAATGATCCACACTGCGTGTGAGTCCCAAAACACCACTGGCTATGGAGGCAAGGCTAGTGAGAAGCAAGCCACCATACCGCAGCACAAGCTTTATCTATTATAGTTAAAATAAATGAAAAACAGTAGGCTTCCGCAATTTAGCAACCAAGATAGTCTTCAGTTATTGATGAAGCATATATGAAAGTAAACAAAAGGAGCTGGAAGTGGGCTTTGTTAAGTCAATGTGCATGATTTTTTTTTTCCTTTTAAATCATTGCTTAAGGGCTTCTGGCCCCTAGCTCAGGAATCCTGCCCAAAAATGCCAGATGTATTACACAGTCAAGTACTGCAATGTAAACACTCCTCTGTGCCATGAGACAGGGTGGTCCACCTCCTGTTTAAGAAGAGCGAGAGATTGAGAGGGAATGAGAGGGGTAAGCCTTCTACAGTGAGCACAGTAGTGATACCATCATTTGTATTTTTAGCTGCATAGTCAAGATTTGAAACTACAAAAAACCCAGATGAGTTAATACGTTGGACTAGTAAGGAAAAGCAACTTGAATTGGGATGCCAAAGAGAGAAAGATGTGGCTTGGATAATGTTGCTTCATTGGGTCAGATAAATTTATATAAAATTGAACAGAATGGTGGGGTGAGCTGATAGGAAGAAAGCTATTGTCTTCATAGCAGCATCCTCAAGCTACTATGAGCCTTACCCTTATTTGCTGCTGCAAGGAAAAGCCAGCTTCTTTCACAATCTCTTTATGCTGGTTGGTACACCTTCTGTGTGTAAACCTAAGATTTATCACAAGACTGCTCTGGTCTTTCGTAGCCGGGGTGAGGGTGGGGTAACCCAGGTTACACTGCAAAATGAATGACCTTCCAGTTTGCTCCCAATTTCTAAATTTAAATAAAGAATTTACTGTTCATGATCATTTGGAGGTGAGAGAGCAAGCACTTCGGGCCATCCCTTCAGTAGAATGTATCTTATGTGCTGTGGGCAGTTCAAGGAAATTGGAATGGCTAGACAGATCTGCACACCCAAATAATCAAATACTAAGCAGTGCTTACTGTGACTAGACTCAGGGTTTTTAAAAACTAATAGGAAAGTGTTTTGTGAGTTAGGAGGAAATGGGGTTTCAGCTTGGACTTTCAGCTTGGGAATTGTTGAAACAACCTATGATAATATTACCTTGATTTAATAAATCCGTTCTGTAGAATGATCTGAGAAAATTGCTTTAAGAAACATGATAAAAAGAGGAACTTTGAGATTAAGGAAGATGTAGGCTTTTTGACTCTCTCCTGCCCTCCTTCCCCCTCCCTTCCCAACCATTTTTTCTTGTTTCTTTCTCTGAATTCTCCCATCTTCCCCACCCCCATTCCCTCCCTTGATTTCCTTTGCTCCTGCAGTGGAGAAACCAGAAAATCTCACAAAATAGATGTAAGTATCACACAGTATCTTTTTAAATAGAAACTTTTTGAAAGATAAAATAAGAATTTTCCCAAACTACTTGAAAGATATTCTTCCTCTTACCTGATTTTCCCCCTTGAGAATCATTCAGTGTTGTAATAAATTTAAAAAAATGATACCATCATTTTAATCCACACATGATCCAGAAAAGAGCTGCACATGTTTAATACCTTGCTTAATTGCAA
Source organism: Oryx dammah (assembly GCF_014754425.2). Lineage (NCBI taxonomy): Eukaryota > Metazoa > Chordata > Mammalia > Artiodactyla > Bovidae > Oryx > Oryx dammah. The sequence goes on along the minus strand of NW_024070185.1, from coordinate 80,584,641 downwards.
ACAAAGCTTGCAATTTGAGAGAATTGGGATTAGGGCTAAATATCTATTAACTGCTCTTTCTAGAGATTTGAGGGATAGGATGACCCTTTTTTTTTTCTTTTTTTTTTTTAAATAGGCTACAGTTTCACATGGCTTCCAAAAGAAATCTCTCTCCCTTTTTGTTTCCCACACCAATTGATTTATCATTTTGCTTGCAAGCAGATCCAGAATGTTAGGGCAAGAACACACTCACTTTTTTCTCGTAACTTTTTTGTTGCGGACCGAAACCAGTTGACTTGAATAAATTTTTCTGAGGCCTGAATGTAGCCAGCAACGTGGAAAAATCTTGCCATTCAGGGCCGTCTGAATGTACATTTCAGCCACACAGTAAGCTGCATTGGTAGGCACTGGACTGCTAAATACAACCATTTTTCGCAGCAGCGAGTTAGACAGGTGATTAGCATAATTAGCACCGAGCAGCTATACATATGGTAATGCTGAGTGTGTAAATGCCAGCTGCGGTGTAAAATTTATGTCAGGGGTCGGCAGGGCTGTGCGAAAGTATTGTGTTCCAGCTGCAGGTCAGGGCCGCCAAAGCTTACCTCCTTTTCTCTTGTTGGTGAATACACCAAACAGAAGAGAAAGACAGAAATATAACAGATACGGCTTTGATGGAACAGCCTGGTTCTGTGCAAGAAGGACTGTTCTATAAAACACATGCACACACTCACACACACTTGCAGAAATCCCATTACTTTCTCTACAAATTGTGTTTACTTCATGCAGGGTCCACAGGAGTGGTGGCGGCCAGGATGGGAGGTTTGGGTAGGTGAATGGGCCAAGTGATTTCACAGGAGGAAAACTTTTCTGTCAGTGAAAATTTTTAAAAGGAGTTTAAGAGTTGTACTCTTGGTTTCGTCCCCCATCCTCTTGTTTCCCCTGGCTTGCCCCACCCCTGATTCCATCCACTATTTGTGTCCATGGTGTTTTCCTTCAGATTAAATGGGGACGCCTCCCCTCCTCCCTGGGAGAGCTAGTGCAAGCATCTCTAGAAGAATGAGAATTGACCACCATGGAGGTGTTTGTTCACGTTGAGCATAGTAAGGTTGCAACACTCTCTCTTCCCAAACTGCTTGACTGGTTTTAGCAAAGGGCTGGAAAAAATGCTCCCTTGGTAGCTATGCTCAGTGACATTCTACCTACTGCCACTGGGAGACCCACAAAATTCTTTATGGGAAGGAAAAGAAGCGGGTAGGTTTCTTATTTTAAAAAGGAGACAGTCTTCAGTAGTTCATGTCTTTCGAAATGTACAAGGGACTTTATTGCTAAGAGGAGTTGAGGCGGTTTTGCCCTGGAAGCATTTTTTCTGCCACCCCCCCCGCAGCCCCACTTTCAGTTGGTGGCTGTAGGGAGTGGTGGTGGTGACAGAATATAGTTCACACCATGCTGACCTAGCGATGAAACTTCCTCACAGCACCAGGGGGTCCTTATGCCTCGGGCCCCTAATCCAGCTAATCCTGATGGCAACACAGTCGTGAAAGTGGCCCGCAATGACGTGCGTCTCCCCACACAGATGCAAGAGGGAAGGGTCAGTGCAAGAGATGGAATTCCACAGGGACCGAGGAGCCTGTGTGCGAAGGTGGGGACTCACATCGTCTCCCCCACCCCAAGCTGCTCAAGTAGGAGGCCAGTGAAAAGAAGCTCAGGCTGCATAATGGCAAGGAGACTGTTCAGAGCAGAGAGGTGATGTCAGCCTCACAGAAGCCCGGGAGAAGGGAACTGGGGTTAATGTTATGCAACAGCCTGAATGCTAGATAGAGAGCCTGCAGCTTTGCAAAGGCATTCAGTTTGTTGTTGTTCAGTTGCTTTGTATTTTTATTTTTTTAAATGAAGATATTAGGAGGACTTAAACTGAGAACTTAGAACTTGATAACAACAGGCTGTCTTTGGTCCCTGGTTCTTCCCGGTCCAGCATTGCCTCTGAGCAAATAGGCCACTCTGTGTCGGACCCTCCTGGACTTGCTCAGCTCCTGCAGAAGGATGGGACTGGGGTTTACATCTGCTTGCAGTAGCATTTGAGCAGTCAGGGGAAATCACTGTAGGGCCTGGGACAGTTCACAGCTGGGCAAGTATGCACTTAGAGATAGAGCCAAGCTCCACTCTGCCACATTCTGCTGGAAGCCAAGGACATCTTGAGCTCTGCAGGCTTGACTTCACTCGGCCCCTTTTAGGTGGGGTTGACCGCAGCCCTCATTGGCCGCAGCAGCAAGCGACCAGTGAAGAATGGGCCTCCTGACAGACGCAGTGTCATCTTGGGAATTGGTGGCCCTGTAAGAATACCGGGTAGGGGGTGGGGCAGTGCAGGCAGCAGGTCCAGTGTGGGCAGAGCGCTGGGCTGACCTGATCGTGTCCGACAGGGCGAGCGGGCGGCTTCAGGAAAGCCATTCAGAGGAAGCAGCCCGGGTGGGAACAGATGGCACCACAAACAGCTGGTGTGGGGGCTAGTAGTAGGCGCATGCTCAGAGCTGCTGCTACCACAGCACTTGGCCCTCCTCGTCCCCCGACGCAGTCCCTGGGGAAGCGTTGCAGTGTGTCTGTCCGGCTCTTGTCTTGTTTTTGCTGTTTTCATGGCACTGGGCTCTGTTCATGAAGACAGATTCTCTTTGGGCTATATGACTGTAGCATTTTCCCATGGCAATACCCAAGGGCACAATCCCACCAGGAGGAGAGAAAAAAAAAAAGCCTAGAAGCTTAAGCAGCATTTGGCTAGTCATGAATAAAAGAGATGGGTTGAAGAGTGACTGAAACTCACAGCCCAGAAGTTTTCAGCCCATTGCCCAAATTACTGAATCTTCATTTTTTTCCAGTTTAGAAAATGAACTGGTGCTAATAATTTTACAGTTACACTCTTTTAGAGATTTGTACTTCTTCATGCTCACAATTACCAATTGCAAGATTGAAAAGAGGACCTGAAGCAACTAAAGAGGGGGGGGAAAATCTGTCTAGAGGCTGTTAGATAATTCATGGGATTAATCAAATGCAAATGCCCCACTTGCATATACACAGACCCCATTTTCTTAATTGGACTCTGAGTGGGTACTTTTCAGGCTGAAAGGGTCATTTGTTTTGACTGATTGACTTTTGAGGCTTTGGGAAGAATTAATATCTTATACAGATGACTGCCTGTTCCCAAGGCTCTGTATTGAGGCTGTTCATTCATTTATTCATCCGACACACTGAGTGTGAGCCGAGGTGAGTGGGCAGCGGACAGTTCCTTGCTGAAAGGACTTGGAATTTATTGGGAAAAACACTTCGGTTGGTCCTTCAGAACATCTTTATGTGAATTACAATACGCTTTTGGCAAAAGCTTTTTGCGTGAATGCCACAGATATTTATTAAGCTCTGTGCGAAAGGCCATGTTGAGGAAGGATCCAGCAGAACATCACAGGGAACGTCTGAGGTCTGCCATGGACTGAAAGGGCACTGACCCGGAGGTATGGACCCCTGAGCAGAGGGGTTTTCCACCTATCTAATGGCCCTTCTTCACCTGGGAAAATTATACTCAGTTGAATTTGGAGAGGGAAGGATCAGCCTAACTTTATGAAGAACTTTTTTGCAGAAGTGATCCTTTATACACCACATCTTTGAAAGAACTGGTTTAAGCCTCTGATTTCTGAAAAATGAAATGGTAGACTTTGTAGGTCAGGAGGCTTAGAGCTGTGTGCCCTCATCACTCTGCTCCTCTAAGACAGCCCCTCTGGGGACCACAGGAAAATGGGGACTGTTCACTGCTGCCCTTGGAGTCCTATGGAAAAAAAAACTATCTCCTCGATGGTGGTAAAAAATCTGAGAGGTAACATTGCTGTCCTTTAAATAAAGATAGCAGTTATTCATCCTGTGTAATTCTAAAAGCTCTACTGGTGGTCTGGTATGTGGAATTGGGCACTCCTCAACTCATGTCCTCGGCTGGTGCACAGAAGCCCCGAGGTTTGCAGGGCAGTTGGTTAAAAGTTGACTCCACCTTTGCTATCAGCTGGGAACCTTGGGCAAGTCACCCAGACTCTGCAGCTGTGTTTCCTGCTCTGTAAAGGATGGGTGACAATATATGCCCTTCAATAGACAAACTAATGGAGGGCTGCTCAGCTCCTGGTTAAGGGTTTGGGAAACTTCACCTAATTGTCAGTCTTCACACAATCCTGTGAGGTTAGTAGTGTCATTTTTACCCCACATTACAGAGAAGGTTACTGAGACTCAACTACATCCCAAACTTCAGCTCCTCTAGTGGCAAGGCTGGGACTCAGAACCCAGGTCTTCTGAGCTCTGTTCCTATCGCCTGTCCATCCACCTTGCTCCAGCTTGATGGGGTGGGTAGCACTAAGCAGAGAAGAAATGGCAGCCTGCTCCAGCATTCTTGCCTGGGAAATCCCATGGACAGAGGAGCCTGGCAGGCTACAGTCCATGGGGTCACAAAGAGTCAGACACGACTTAGCAACTAAGCATAGCACTGCTACCGCTAAGTCGCTTCACTCATGTCCGACCCTGTGCGACCCCAGAGATGGCAGCCCACCAGGATCTGCCATCCCTAGGATTCTCCAGGCATGAACACAGGAGTGGGTTGCCATTTCCTTCTCCAATGCATGAAAGTGAAAAGTGAAAATGAAGTTGCTCAGTCATGTCCAACTCTTAGTGACCCCATGGACTGCAGCCCACCAGGCTCCTTCATCCATGGGATTTTCCAGGCAAGAGTACTGGAGTGGGGTGCCATTGCCTTCATAGCACAGCACTAAGCAAAATGTTTAAAGATAAGTAAATAATGAGTGTTGAAGGGCTTTGCAAATGGAAAGCACCACAGGCATATAAATTTTATTTTGTGTCCCAGGATCCTCAGTATCAGTCTTGTTCAAAAAGCTCAGTTGTTATTTTGTTGCTTTGTTGAGTTTAGGAGAAGGAAAAATTGAGAGGACTTCAGACTATGATAGAGGTGCATAATATTCTTGCATTGAGTTTATTTTTAATTCAGGTGCCTGTCAAGTAGCTTTGGTATTTTTCTCTTTTTGTCGCATGGGAGTCTTAATTTTATGTGTTCTTTGCAGAAGGATTAAGAAATAGAGATTAACCTCCCCCCGCAAAGGGAAGCAGGTAAACATTATTCATAAACCACCACATGGTAATAACCATGTTCACATGGCTGTATCCCCACATCTACATCACAAATGATGGATCTTATGGGTCATTCTGCTCAGTAGTCAAAAATGACTATGCAGTATTGCACAAATATGAGATTATTTTTTAAGTAATAATGAAGGACTTTGACCTTGACGATGGTAAAGAGAAGGGAGCAAAACATGTCCCCCATACCACACCTGTAATTTCGGTCACCTGAAATGGCTTCCTGAGACCACAGCTTCACACTTGTGCATGCTGACCAAGATAGGAAGACAAGGATCATCTCGGGGACCGTCACTGAGCTGTGATTTTAGGATAGGCATTTGCTAGAGGAGCAAAAGTCACTAAGTCCATAGAACTGCCCTGTCCAGAGGGGCTTCTGTTTCTGGTAGCTTCTTCCAGGGTGCCTTGACTGAATACTGACGTAAGACCATGTGAACGCCGTGCGGTTTATGACACGGGTTCACCCGAGAAGGAGCTCAGTCTGCCAAAGCAATCAAGTGAGTAATTAGGTCATGGTCTCACCAAGCTCCAGCCATCCTTGCCTTCTTTCTCTCCCCGCGGCAAGGCAAACCTGAGGACTTTGTGATTGCTGGTTCTTCTGGCCAGAATGCTGTTCCCCCAGCTCTTCCACATCAACATCAGCATTTCTTCCTTCTAGGTCTTCCCCGGCAACTCCGTCTGAATTGGTCCTTCCCCTGCTCTCCACCACCCAGTAACTCACATGGCATCCCCATCTTGATTTCCTCCTTGGTACTTGTCATGCCATGAAGCTACCACATCAGTTTGCTTGTGTACTGCCTCTTTGCTTCACTGGCCAGAGAGCCTCTTGGAATTGTCTTAGCCACCACACACCCTGGTGGGTAGCACATAGCACTTGACCCCTGGCTGAATGGTTTATAGTTGGTACAACTATTTATCAAAGCAAGTGGGTATCAACTAAACTTTTTTAAAAGTTACTGAATAGTTTTTCAAAAACATTCATATTTGTTTGTGTAAGATGAAGTATTAAGTAAAATAAGGTCACATTAATATGGAAAAATAATTTAACAGTACTCAAAAGTAGGACATAGCATAGCCGGTTGAGGAAACTTTAGAATTCAGAGTCCTTCACCTCTAGTTGTTAAATCTGCCAGTGCTAATACTATTGGTTGAAACTGGTTGTCACATTAGCGAAATATTCATATTTACCACTAAAGCAAAGAGGTGGACGAGCAAAAAGGTTTTTAAGTCTATAGATATGACAAGTATACCCCTTTATTAAAATGTAGGTGTTAAATACACATCTTAAAAATTCTGAAAAGATGATGTTATATAATTCCTACCTTGTAGGAAGTAGCATCATTTCTGAAACCAACTGTGATAAATTAATTGATCCATTATGAGGTTGGTCTAGAAGAGTTTTAAGTTCTTAGCAGCATGAATCTTGCATTTGATTTTTATTTTTGTGTGCACTCCTCTCAGGTTGTCACCATAGTGGTTATAGTTACAGGCAGCTTCTTGGCCGGGGTGGTGGGCGGCTGAGGGGTGGGGGTGTGTGGGATGTCTGTGGTCCCGCTTTGATGATGTTTGTTTTTACTGCATGATTTTAACTCAGGTGACATTTTAAGCTTCAGTAAAGGTAAAGCAAGTACTACAACTTTGTAAACAGAATGAGAAATCATGTACTATGCCAGTGTTTAAGGAGGCAGGTAGAAATATAAATGATTGATATGTGTGGGGCATTGATGTCTTATGTCCAGAGAAAAGGAAGGGACTGAGCTTGCTTTTTTTTTGAAAAGGCTATTTGGAGCTCCTTGGTGTGCAACTCTGTGGTTTTCTGAAGTGACCTCTGGACTAGTAATTGGCTTTTTTTTTTTTTTTTTTTTGGCCTCAAACAGCTTTTCTATCTCTGGAGAACGTGGATTGAGTGCAATTTAGTTCACTAGCTAATTGGTTGAAATAATGCATAGTGATTCCTGCCAGAAGGAGCCAGACCCTGCCTGCAGGCAGCTTTAGTGGAGGGTCCTGAGAAGCCTGTGGCGTTATGTAAATTCTTCCTCTATTGCAAGTTGTTTCCTAGGTTTTCCTATGGTCTTTAACTTTGCATTTATTGCTAGGGCCTCAATAATTCCCTGGGCATTTATCAAAATTTTCTGCAGCATCTAAATAGTTTTTATAGCCAGCTGATCATTTCTCTATCTCTTCCCCTCCCTCTCTCTCCCCCTCTCTTCTCCCAACCACCCCTTCCCACTTAACCTCCCCTCCCCTTTCCTCTTCTCTCTCGAACACACACAGTATGTTCAACCTCACCTCACCTCACAGAGTTCTGCAGTGGCCTTGGCCATCTGCGTGAACCTGCACAGATGACCCTGCCAGTCTGCAGATCTGGACTAGTTCTCCTAATGAGGGTATTATTTGCTTTTTATCCTGCTCTCTTGTTTATAAAATATGCCAAGAGAACTAAACAACCCGCTGTTCCCAGTACTTATTTACTTGCTCAAACCAAATGTTTATGTCCTTGAATACTAAACCTGAAGAAAAGGTATTTCTCCTCGTGGGAAAACTGAGGTGATCCTTGAGGGTTCTTTCTGAAAGATAGCTGAAGGCCTGCTTTTCAGTAAACATTCAGCTTACAGTGCCTGTAGGAACTGGAGCGTGTGGGTGCTCCAGGATTCTCTTATGTTTGCTGCCCCTGCGGGCCTTCCCTCAAAGCCCTTACTTACCCATGTTGAATCAGAGCGCCTCTTCAGAGCTTCTTCTCACAGCGCCCATCCATGCCCATGGCCCATCTGCACACACAGCTCCATTGGGAAGTGAAACTCCCTTCTGCCATATGTTGCAGCATCCTGAGCTTGGCATGTTCTAAAGCCCTAATTGAAGTATAACCTAGGACCCGAGGAAGAAGACAAGCAGTTTTTAGTAACAGTGTTACTTGGGCTTCGTTGTGCTGGCTTTTCTCATGCCCAGCCGTGGCTGCCTGCTGGAGATTCTGGGGCGGGGGTTCAGACTTACTAGGGAAGCTTCCAGAACACAGGCAGCCCACCCCCAGGTGACTCAGACTGGAGATTCTGGGGCAGGGGTTCAGACTTACTAGGGAAGCTTCCAGAACACAGGCAGCCCACCCCCAGGGGACTCAGAACCTGACACCTGTGCTTTCTGGATGCTGAACACATGAGTCTGAGAGAGCAGGTTCCAGGGCCTCCCAAGACAGCCACGGCGGATCCATGTGGTTCCTCTCAAGTGGGATTTCCCCTTGTGCATCTGACATGAATCATATTATTTATTTTCTCCTGGCAAGTTTTGTGCTAAATACACATTTGCCACCTTTCCTTATTTCTTTTTCCAACAAGGAGAAACATTTCCTTGTTACCTTTGCCAGATTATTTAGGAGAAGAGTGTAAATTGAAGCCATTTATCTTGAAATGCACTGCAGGGCCACATTGTTTATACAAGTGAAAGAAATTGTAACAGGGGTATTTGGTCTGGTCTGCAAGGAAAAGGTGTCTCAAGTTTTCCTTCCCCCTCCCCCTTATACATATGGTGTATTAGTTAGAAGGCGCACAGAGCACGCATGCATTAGGTTTGAGTATGTGACAGGCAGGACCATTGTTAATAGGTTTAGTGAGTATTTTTTATATGTTTGTTATTGGTAGAGTTCACATTGGCAATCATAATAAAGTGAATGTTACTCCTCTAACATCAGCCATACATCTTCATGACCAGAGCTCATTTATCACGTACCCTGCTCCTTTTAATGAGATAATGGAATGTGAATTTGGGGATTTTGCTGTTCTAATTGAAACCTCTGCATGTTTACCAGTTGGTGGACGAGTGAGTCGTGAATTAAATTATACTCGTCAGAAGATTGGAGAAGAGGCTATGTTTAATCCTCAACTCATGATTCAGACCCCCAAGGAAGAAGGTGCTAACGTCCTAACCACAGAAGCGCTCCGACAGCATCTGGACTCGGCGCTCCAGGCCAGCCGGGTCCATGTATATATGTATAACAGGTAAGATGGTGGGGAGAGCATGCTGCCTTTAGACTCCTTTGTTTCAGTCAATAAAGTTGCTCTGGAAATACACCTGGAGTGTTAGTTAGTTCAGATAGTTTTCCATTGAAATGATTTTTAAAGTCTTGATTTGTCTCTAGAGTTTAGTTAACATATGAATTACATTACTTTACAATGTATTTTCAGTAAGTATCTTGGCACTCTACCCAAATGAGTATGGTCCTTCAAACAGCCATTTGGGTGGCTGCCTACCCATTCCAAAGATGTTTCACTATTTTAGATATTTCTGGACCAGTTACATTTTTGTCAATTCACAAAGAATAAGAAAGAAGTTACTTCTCATTACTTTGTATTCAGTACAGATGTTAACAGTTGGTGTGTGTTACCAAAAACAACAAAAAAAATAGTTTGAACTACTGTGATGAATTCCTGGGGACAGGTAGGCAGAGTAAGGTGGATTAACACACCTTCGCAAAATACTACCCTTCAACTTCGTAGCTGATTTAGCAATGCTGTGGATGTAGTAAAAGCATAGGAAGAGTTCTGGAAGGAAACCAACAGTCGTTTTTCTTACCTATCTAAACAGATTATAGGGACTACGTCCTATCGATTCTTATACCCCAACACTTAGATCAGAGTGTAGGGACCACATCTTATCCATTCTTGTACCTCAGCACTTAAATCAGAGCAGGCACTTGGAGTTGCTTGACTGAGTAACTGCTTGGATTGCTGAATTTAAACTGAATCTTCTCCTCGAACTGAAAATACCGCTGGGTTGGCATTCACCTAACTTTATCCTCCCCCCCCCGCCCCTGCCCATCATCAAACACCTCTAAACTGAGTGCTTGGCAAGTACAGTTTCCCCTAGGAGAGAAGAGGAAGCAGCAGGGTAGATATATTCATTGTCCAGAGAGAATGAAGGGTGGAGAGTAAAACCAAAAACTGTACTTGTCCCTCCTACTGTAACCTCCAAGTTCCATGGTCTTAATTGGATTGACTCTAAAACCCACAGAGCTGGAGATCAAGTCCTCAGGCCCCAGTGTAGGACAAGTCATCTATCTTTGGCATACCTTTGTTTCCTCATCTGTGAACTAAGTTTATGATCATGTGTGCGCTCTTCTTCTCAGGGGGTTACCAGAACAAGATCAGGTGCGTGGACGCCTGGAAGGGCTCTGGAAAAGGGAAGGAGGGGTTTTAGTGTTGTTGTCAGGCAGACTTGGCCCGAGAGCCCATCTTCACTCTTCTCAGCACAGCCCTCTCAGTCTGTAAGGAGTGCTATCGGGGAAGCAATCAACCAGTGCAGTTTTGCAGAATTTGCAAGTGGAGGCCCATAAAGAACCTGGAAATGGGTGTCCCAGGGCTGCTGTAAGCATACCTAATGCATTCCTAACAAAACGGGGCCCTGCCTTAAGAGGGCTTGTCCCTTACACACTTAAGGAGAAGGTGGGAGCATCTGTACAATGAAATTACCATCTTACACAACAGTGGAACCAGAGAGCTTTTATGCATTGACCTGAACTTGAAAGAATACCTCATTCAACCCATTTCATTTTTTTTAGGTGAAAAAACTAGAATTTGATTAATTAAAGCATTTGTCCGAGTTCAAATAGTTATCAAATAGTACTGCCAGGTTTCAAACCCTTTCTTCTGACTCTAAGCCCAGTGGATTTTCTGAAGCATAGCCATGCCCTTCTCAAGCAAGTGTAAGAAAGAGTTAGTTGATACGTGATGTTGAGAACCTACTAGTGCTAGATAGTACGTGTTGTGCTGTATGGAATTAAAATGTAAGTATATGTATAGATGGATGAGTGGTAGGTGGATGGATGGTTGGGTGAGTTGGGCGCTGCTCTCAGGAGCTGACAGCCTATAGTTAGGCAGAGGAAAGACAATACAGAGAAGCAGGTACAAAGCAAACACAGGCAGTCTCTCCTGCAGGTGCTCGTGTCAACAAAGAGAGCACTGTTCTGGGGTTCAAGAGAAAGGGGTCACTTTCAATGGGACTGATCAAAGAAAGCTTAGCAGAAAGGTGGCATTTCAGCAAGGCACTGAGATATATGGGAAGTTTCCATAAGGAAGAGGGCAAAGTCCAGAATGTCCTTTTGGGTAACTGGTACAAGAGAGAAAAAGGAGCTCAGTGAAATAGAGCAGTCTAGAAGGAGTTTTATATATGTTTTTCTTTACTTGGAATTCTCATCCTTACCCTGTCCTAGTTTCTCTTTTTCCAAATTGGACTTATTTCCCTGATACACTTGGGGAAAAGGTCTGGGTTTATTTAGCACTCTTTTAGGGATAACAAAACTCTATAATAATAGACAGATGATAGTTAATAGAGGTAATTGTTGATCAGTATATTTAATATAATTTCTGTAGGACAAGAATAGAAGAATGTAAAGTGGGAAACCAGTCTACCTGGAAATGTTGTTTACATTTGTGGTTAAGAGGAGAAACATTCATTTTGAACACTGTTAATAAGGACATTATCGTGGACTGCAGCAGGACAGGCTTCTCTGTCCATCATCTATTCCCAGAGCTTGCTCATCCAGTCAATGAACTTCACTAATTTAGTCCCCACCTATTTTGAATTTCTGACAATTCAGGTCTGAATTATCTGCCCCAAAGTTGTTTAATGTATGTGGGAAAGCAGGTTAATGGTGTAAACAAGATTATTGGGAGAACACTTAAGAAAACAAGACTTTTCAAGTACTTTGGTAGCATTCATTTACATAAACACCCCACATGTTAATTACAGTTGTGTATTATCTATTCATTAAAGTAAGCTTGTTGAATCTGTTTGGCAAAGCTCTGCTCATTTTGACAGATACTGAAAAGTGATCAAAATTGGAGTTCTTTCTGTACATTCTGTAGTTCTGATTTTGCACAGATTTCCTTTATTACAAGAAATAGTTGTCTCTGCTTTTTATTTTATAGACAGTGGAAATTGGAACATTTGTGTTATAAATCTGGAGAACTTATCACAGAAACAGGTTACATGGATCAGGTATGTATTTTCTTTTTGTTTGCAAAAAATTCTCAAATAGCCCAGTAGTATACATTAGCATAATGCATGCCCTGTTTTTTTCAACTTTGACAGATAATAGAGTATCTTTACCCTTGTTTAATTATTACACCTTTGGACTGCTTCTGGGAAGGGGCGAAGTTACAGTCTGGGACGGCATACCTACTGTAAGTGTGTGATCTTATTTTCTGATCTCTGTGATTTCTAAACCCTAGAATCTTTCTCATGTTACTTTATCATTGCTTATTCTATTTTAGTTTCGAATAAAAAATAAAAACATTGAAATTCCATGTGCATGTTTTGAGTGAATAGCTGGGGGAGAGGGCAGAATGTTTTTCCTCTTTTCAAAAAAGTTCTGTAGGCATTAAATTTCATTCACTTTTACCAGCCTATTTATATGCAAATAAAATGCAAATTATTTCAGAGTATGTGTGATTTTTAACTCTTTAAAATGTTTGCAGTTTTGCAGACCTAGCATTTACATAGGTTTAGCTTATTTTTTAAGGAGAGAATTTATTAGTGGGTTCATGTTAAAGGTTAAGATCTTCCTGTTAAGTGAAATGCTAACCTTTCTTTGGATCACATTAATGACATTTAAGAGAGAAACCTACTATCTTTGAAGGCCATGGTAAGGGAGGTTTCACAGTTGAATATTATGTATACCACATCATTTGAGGAATAATTGTTAATTAATGTAGACATTTTCAGTTAATTATGCAAGAGTTAGTGCTTGGGTTATTGTTTCTCTTCTAGCTTGCACATATCTGCAAAAGCAATTTGCAGTGGCCATACCCTGACCTTCAGTGTACAGTTTTAGATGGGAAATAAGGGGTTTTATGTTTTCTGGTTGGGAGATTCTGAATAATGACTTCAGCCTGGTTGAGCAGCTACAGTGTGGTTTGAACCACATAACAGGCAGCCAAAAGCCTTTCTGGTCTGTCAACAGCACAAATTCAAAAGTGAGTGTGGAGGGAAGTGTCCTTCATGGCGGTGATGGCAGAGGCAGCAGGGGTCTTGTGGGGTTGACTGCTGGGCTGTCAGAGAGCACTCATAAGTATGGGATTATTAAAGGTAATGGAGATCAAATATTTTTATTGATGACATTTACAAAGCATTTATTAGGCTGGCAAATGCTAATTTGACTTTGTGATTTCCTCCCCACCTTCCCTCCCCCCTGAATTTTGGGTCTCAGTCTTCTGCTTCGGAGCACCCATTTGGCTAATTTTGTTTTTAGGTATTAAATATCCTGTATAAGCAAGTAAAGATTCTTTAATGTTTTTGTTAATTTATAAGCTTTCTGCTTGCCATGTCCATTCATGAATTATTTTCCCAATATAGGTTTGCATATAGGGATACTGGAAAGGAGGATTCCCTGGTAGCTTAGCTGATAAAGCATCCACCTGCAATGCAAGAGACCCCGGTTCAATTCCTGGGTCGGGAAGTTTACCTGGAAAAGGGATAGGCTACCCACTCCAGTGTTCTTGGGCTTCCCTGGTGGCTCTGCCCATAAAGAATCCGCCTGCAATGGGAGATACCTGGGTTCCATCCCCTGGAGGAGGGCATGGCAACCCACTCCGGTATTCTTGCTTGGAGAATCTCCATAGACAAAGGAGCCTGGAGGGCTGCAGTCCATAGGATCACAAAGAGTTGGATACGACTGAGTGACTAAGCACAGCATAGCAGCATACTGAAAAGGAGCATTTCATTTTTGTTCCAGGGTCCCAGAATTACAGTTGTATCCCCACAAAGCATCGTACAATCCAGATGTAATCTGGATTCAGTCTGGTTATTTTACTCTGGGCTTAGAAGCCTCTTTTTCATTGTCTCACCTCCTAATTTCTTTCACAGAGGTAAGCCTCCTTTGCAGTGGACAAACTTTGACCCTTTGGAATTCCTAGAAGAGTTAAAGAAAATAAACTATCAAGTGGACAGCTGGGAGGAAATGCTGAATAAGGCTGAAGTTGGTCATGGTTACATGGACCGGCCCTGCCTCAATCCAGCTGATCCAGACTGTCCCGCCACAGCCCCCAACAAAAATACAACCAAAGTAAGTACAGCCATTGCGTTCTCCTCAGGAGAGGGAGGGAGAAAAACTTGATATTTGCCCCCATTTTTAGTTCTCTTGTTTTTAAGATTTTGCTCTCAACTTTTTTGGTCTGTGGAACTAAGTTTGTTTAAAGAGCTAAATTTTGCTGTAAGATTTGCCATACGCCTCTCATTAGCCTTGTTATTAATGTTCTCACTGAAACAAACAAGCCCTTAATGCACTGGATTTTAACAAGGCATGTGACCTGCCTACTAATTCCTGTAATTATGTGGCTGTCTTTTTATTTCAGCCTCTTGATATGGCCCTTGTTTTGAATGGTGGGTGTCATGGATTATCCAGAAAGTATATGCACTGGCAGGAGGAACTGATTGTGGGTGGCACGGTGAAGAACAGCACTGGGAAGCTTGTCAGGTAATCCAGCACGGAAGACCCAAGCCGCCTGCTCTCTCCTCAGAAACCACTTCTCTTCTGACATCTGCAAGTGTGTTTGTATTAATACTTAACTGTTATCCTAGCTAGCTGGCCGGTGTCATCGAATATTAGAAAATAATAGTGACCAGACCAGCTCAAAAAATCACCTTCTGGGGAACTTTTCAAAAACAGGTTTATCATTTTCCTCAAGACCATAGTGAGTGAGTGTAGAGTTTTAGAAGATCTACCTACTATGTACAAAATTGGGGAAAAGATAAAGTAGGCAAGAGGGATTGGTCATACCATGTGGAGTTAAGTGATACAAGCTGAACTCTGTCACAGACTGTTAAAAGGAAAGACCAACAACTGACGGCTAAAGGAGAATTATCCTCTGTGCACTTGTGGACTCCGCTCCGTCAAGTGTCAGGCACTCCGTCTGAGATTTCTCCCTCGAGAGAGCCGTCGTCTGGGATTTCTGCACAAGCAAGCATGCAACGCTGAGCCCAGCATATCTGGTCAAGCTATCTACTCCCCTACCCTTCCTGTTTCGTTGAATAGAAACTGAGAAAGGAAATTGCCTATTAATTTAATTTGGGGGTGTATCTGTAAAAGGTTTGTAAGGTTACACCTTTAATATGGTACATCAATCTATTAAATAAAATAACCATCCAGGTCCCATTTTAATGGAAACATGTGCTCACGTAGGACTGGATGGCTGCGGTGAGTCAAGGGTGCTGGGTGGGGATTTTGCACAGTGAGAGCTGCTCTCCGGGGACGCTCATGTTGTGGCTTTTCCACCCCATCACAGTGCCCATGCTCTGCAGACCATGTTTCAGTTAATGACTCCCAAGCAAATGTATGAACACTTCAAGGGTTATGAGTATGTCTCGCACATCAACTGGAATGAGGACAAGGCAGCGGCCATCCTGGAGGCTTGGCAGAGGACGTATGTGGAGGTAAACGGCTGGTGTTCTGATGCCCGTTGAATCTTAGCACAGTCCCCTTAGTTACTAAGTACTTTATTTTCATGTTTTTTAAAACATTGTTTACGTTCTCATTTATTTTCATGGTAGATTGTAATTCTGGGAATCTGGTGTGATGAGAACTTTTTCCTTTTCTTTCTACTGAAAAATCTTCCTATCTGGGTGATGCTAATTCTAACTGCAATGCCCTGAAACATTGTGAGGAACCAGTTGTGAACCCCAGAGCTGAGGCATAACAGAGTTTAAAAAAACACTTGGTTAGCAAGAAAAGGTGTCTGGAAAACATTAGCAAGGCATAGAATCTGTTCACAGCTGCAGTCCCCTTGGTTAGGTCATGTGACAGGAGCTGGCCTTTGTTTCCCAAGCAGTGACCTCCACTGAGCTGCATGTGACCTTTTAAAAGTGGCCAGCAAAATGAAAGGGGTGGGGGGAGGAGTGCCCATAAGAATGAGTTGTTTTGGATTAGGGAGGAACTGATGGACCCCCAGATCAGTTGTGGAGTTATGGAGAGGAGAATAGCAGTCTCAGACGCAGAGTAAATAGTGCTCTCAGAGTGAACTTCAGTCACACAGGCTCACTGGCTTACTGCAGCGCCATGTTCTCACTTGATTAGCAGTAGCCTTCACTGTCTTGGGCCCAGGTCATTTCATGTTAATTCAAGTCCAAATACCAATCCTGTAGAACTCTTTTTAAGGCATCCAGAAGTAGTGGAGGTTAGGCAAAGGGGACATGTCACTTGAAGTCCGTGCTGTTGAAGCTCATTGCAGCTTAAATCCCATCTGGGAATTTGTCCTTGCGTTGTGACCACAGGTGGTTCATCAGAGTGTTGCTCAGAACTCCACTCAGAAGGTGCTTTCCTTTACCACAACAACCCTGGATGACATCCTCAAGTCCTTCTCTGATGTCAGCGTCATCCGAGTGGCCAGCGGCTATTTACTGATGGTAACACACAGTCGATTCACTTCTTCGGGGGAGGAGGGGGTTGGTTTTGTTTCTCAGTTTTTACCTTTTCATGACTGCCCCTGCTTTTTAACTGCTCTTAACACACACGTGCATCCAAGACAGTGAGAGCTCGGCTTCATAACGGTTTAAAAAGTGGTCATGTAAAGCATTTATTACCATTTGCAGTTTGCCCATCTTTGACTTGTATCATTTTGTGTGATGTCTGTAATGTAAATTTTTGTTGTTGTTGGGATTTAATAAGTTCTACCTTTTGATTTGGGGTGATGGGTGGGGGAAAACATTAGAATCTTTATACATTCTAATGTTTGGCTTTTGTTTTGTGTCTCCCCCTTCCTCTCCCCCCTCCTCCAATTCCCCTTCATTCCTTCACCTCCCCCCAACCCCTGCCCCAACTGTTCTGCTTGCAGCTTGCCTATGCCTGTTTAACCATGCTGCGCTGGGACTGCTCCAAGTCCCAGGGTGCCGTGGGGCTGGCTGGCGTCCTGTTGGTTGCACTGTCAGTGGCTGCAGGATTGGGCCTGTGCTCATTGATCGGGATTTCCTTTAATGCTGCAACAACTCAGGTACTAAAGGAGCCATCGTCCACTGTTCATTGACAAACACCCCTCTCCAGGCTTGGCCTAGTTGGCCTCCTGTGTGTCCGTATCACCTATAGGGTCTTCAGGCTTTTTTCGCTTGGATGCCTCGTTCCTCAGAGAGTGCTGTCTCTAAATAGACCACTTGACAGTGGGCAGGTCTGAATGGGCTTGTTGATTAGTCAGAGATGCCTCATTTATCAGTGGAATTTATATTGTATATTCGAGCAGTGGGTTTTCATCTTGAATGTGCATTAGCATCACCTGGAGGGCTTGTGCAACCTAATTGCTGGGCCCCATCACCAGAATTTCTAATGCAGCCCATCTAGGGTAGGGGCGGCTAGCCAGCTCCTATCAGTGCTGGTCTAGGGCTCACGCTCTGAGAACCACTGCTTTAAATGAGTTAGATTCTGTTTCATTTATTAACTTAAAAAATTATTATACATGGAACTTAGTAATGTACAAGATCTACTATGAGCTACAACTTCTACATATGGGGATTTAACTATCAGATAAAAGTAAAATTTTCACAAGTTCATGTAAGCTGTCCTTTGGGCACCTACTAGGGGTGCTGGTGGCAATGTTTTAAATAGCTTTAGGATTCTCAGAATTGGACCTCATTTGTCTAATGTCACTGTGCTGTGTTTCCACTACAGGTTTTGCCATTTCTTGCTCTTGGCGTTGGTGTGGATGATGTCTTTCTTCTGGCGCATGCATTTAGTGAAACGGGACAGAATAAAAGAATTCCTTTTGAGGTAATTAATAGAAAATAAAAGAAGAAAGCTTTGAGGAAAGCAGAAATCCCTCTGTGTTCCTTGAGTGTTTGTCCTTTCCCTTTTCTCAGTCTGGCCCAGTAACTATTTCAGTCCCAAGTCAGAAGATACATTACTGCCTGTAAATAAGTAAGTTAGAAGAATCTTAGGACACTTGTTCCAGAGTGCACATTTGTTTCTTTGAGTTTTTGGGTCACCTTATTCTCATTTCCCCTTGCCCCTTTTTAATCATATTAAAAATTTACTCAAATCATTATCTTGCAGTGTTGTGCTTTGGGTAGAAATGACCATGAACAACACATGCCTATAGATAGATAGGTTTTCATGGTTGGTGTTAGAGAGAAAGGCAGAGATGTCCCCTCACATAAGCATTGTAAAATACTAGTTCTCTTGTTTTGCCACTTCCTTGAATTGTTAATTGCTCAGACAACCTGCTGTCTGAGGCCCCACCTCGCAGCTCCCTGCACTGTGGTTTCTCTTTCTCAGGACAGGACCGGGGAGTGCCTCAAGCGCACGGGAGCCAGCGTGGCTCTCACCTCCATCAGCAACGTCGCAGCCTTCTTCATGGCCGCGCTGATCCCAGTTCCCGCGCTGCGGGCCTTCTCCCTGCAGGTGCGTCTCCAGGGACCGGGTCTGCGAGCACTGTGCTCACAGCCAGCCTCCCACATCTCCTTTTCTCCACTGATGTGCTTACGGTTTTACCGCCATGAATTAAAGAAGCAGGCCAGCGTTTGGGGCTCTCTTTTCTGGGGGTGGATGCTTCTTTAAACAGTGACGCTGGCACTCCCTTTGAGACAAAGTTCTCGGGTTCTTTCTTTTCCTTTCAAGCCCTGAGGCTTAGGCATCCTCGTAACCGATTGCCTTAGGGAGTTTCCCTTTTCTTTAGAGTTAAACTAAAATGGTACCAGGCCACTCTGTGTGGGACGCCTAGAGGCCCCTGCTGCAGATGAGCAGGAGTCCTTGGATTGGTCCCTGGTACAGCCAGGTCTTAATCACCCCTGCTTCTAAATTCTGTGCTCGACTGCCCTCCCCTGCCGGCCACCCTCTCTTGATTTCCCTGAATGAAAGTGGAGATAGTATTAGTCACTAAGTCTTGTTTTACTCTCTGTGACCCTGTGGACTGTAGCCCGCCAGCTCCTCTGTCCATGGGATTCTCCAGGCAAGAATACTGGAGTGGGTAGCCATGCCCTCCTCCGGGAGATCTTCCTGACCCAGGGATTGAACCTGGGTCTCCTGCATTGCGAACAGATTCTTCACCTTCTGAGCCACCAGGAAAGCCCTGATTTCCCTAAAGCAACCCCCAACACAAAGCCACTGCACAAAGCAGACTCAGACATGGGATGAGGCTGCAGTGTAGCCCAGGCTAGGCAAGAACATAACACTGAGCGTGAGATACTTCACCAGGTGAGGAGGTACCGGCCAGTCTCCGCCTGGGGGAGCTCCTTAGTCCCTTGTTTGCTACCTTTCCTCCCTTGGTTCCCCCCACAGTCTCTCCTGGTCTCTCTTCTCTTTCCTTATGGTTCCCTACCCCATTCTCAAGCTGCCCCCCAAAACTCAGAATTCCTCTCCCTTTCTTATGCAAGTTTGTCCCTCTTTGTTCTGCTCCTTCCAAACCAGGCCCTTTCACACCTAGAGGCCTCTGAGATATTGTGCCAAGGAGCCATCTGAGTTGTAAGAATGAAGAGTTCCCTCAACTGGGGATGCAGCTATGGTATGGGCATTGCTCTTCAGCTGCTTGAAATTCATGGGACATCCTGAAATTGGTCAACACAGCAGATAAAGAAGGCTACTTGACCAGTTTGTGACATGGTCTTCCTCAAGGATATTATTGAGGTTTTGTGAATTAAATTCGAATTTTAAAGCTTCAGCTGTTGTCCAAAAAAGATTAAAGCAGTGACTTTCCTTTCTCTCTGTGTCTTACAATGCAATAGTAACTCATGAGATGGCCAGGTTTTTAAAGCAAACATTTTGTTGCCACTTTTTAAACTTTTGTTACATCCATCCAGCTTTATTCATGCTGCTTTGCTCCTTTTAATCACCAAAAGGTTCTAAGGATTGTGACCAGGAGAAGAAATCGACAAATCATAGATTAGGTTTATATGTGTATTTTTATTAACATACTCAGCTCTTTTATAACCTTCTGATATGAATCTTGTTTCACTAATCACCTATATAGGACTAAGCAACTAGTGATCTTACTAGATGTGGACACTACACTTGTTTAATATTTGGTGTAAAATTCTGTGCCCATCACTATGACCACCAGAACCCCCCAAAGAGAAATACTAAAAAAGGTTCTTTAAGTTTTTATTATAAATACATAAAAAATAGAAGTAGTGAGGAATAAATGAAATCTAAAAGTGGGACCAAAATTCAAGGAAAATGAAAACATATATAACTGCTCAGTAATACGAAAGGTAAATAACAGATGCCCACTAATTATGAATTTTTCTGGTACAGCTAAAGTTGTAGGATGCCTTTTGCACAGGCATACATGTATGCAGCATCCGTTGAGAGCCTGCTTTTGTCTTGTATACAGCAGATTCTGGCACTGAGAAATTGCTCTAGAGTCTTTAAACAGTGGGCCCCTCCCTCTTGCCTCTGTCCTTCTCTGCCTGCTTTTTCCCTCGCTGTTCTGGCTGCCTCACACTCCTTCTTTTCTTCTTGTCCCTCTCTCTCATTTTCTCCTGTTCTCTCTCAGTACAAACTGATGATTCATCAAGGCATACTCTCCTTTAATGATACCTATGGTGTGGTGGTCTGAAAAGCTACATGAGTTTTCCTTTCGTCTTTTAGAAAATCCAGTTCGCTAAGTTCTCCTAAGGTAAGCACCTTACTGAGATGAATTGAATGCTGTTGGTTTTGCACTTCTATTCCAGGGTACTGGAGTATCTAGAAAATTGCATCTACAGCTTCTAGGAATCTTCATTTATTAAAAAATGACCTCCTGTGATACTGGTTCATTCTCTGTTAAAAAAAAAAAAAAGGATGGAAAATGTAAGGGAAAAAAGCATGCCATGATTTTTGCAGTAGCCATCAGAAATTTTATGCTTGGTTCCCTTTAAAATGTATTGACATTTGAAGTCGACCATTATATAATTTCTCTTTCCTTTAGTAACCATGTTAAGTTGAAAGTTTGGTTATTCATTTGTATTTATTTGTATTTTCAGGATGCTATAGGTTAAGCATCTAAAGAGATGTATCCAAAACAGTTCTGTCCAGTAATAAACTGACATTTAGAATTTTTCCCTGTCAAGTTTTTTCAATTGTGTAACCTTGTCAAAATAAATAGATTTTTTTTCCCAAAGAAACCTCTGTGTCAGTCTTCACCATCTGTCCAAATGCCACCTCTATACCAGAAAGCAGTGGCACTGTCTATAATTCTTTTAGAACCAATGCCGTGCACCAGGGTTTTGCTGATAACTGGTATTTGTTCTTCAATGAAAACTCCCGAAACAGGATGCCTTATTGTTCCAGATGGTAAGAGGGTTTAGATGAGGGCCCCTCTAGGCAGGCCAATTCCTCTCTGATCTGCAAGTGTCTCAGTGGGGCCACCCATAGATGCTTTACAGGGGAATGGGACATTTCCTTTAAACACAGCAATTAGAATTGATTGATGGTATAAAATCATCCCCTGAAAAGCTGGTATAAAATCAGCTTTTCAGATTTACCTAAAATTTCTTAAACTGCTCTTTGCTCTAGTGGTGACACTCCTTTCTTACTGAGAAATTCTTGCTAGCTGTTATTACCATTTCGGTGCTCTTTAGAGGATATTGGAGTTCTACTACTTTCTTGTCAGAAAATACCCTGCTTGTGTATTTAATAAGCTGTTGGACAATAAGTTGAGATGGGAGACCACCTTGGGTTTCTTCTTTCATTGCTCCATTTCTACCACAAAGAGACCAAGCAAGATACCCATCACATTTCTTGGATGGATGAGGCTGGTATCAGATACATCCCCCATCCACTGCAGAAAGCATCTGTGTTGTTCTGGCCACAACATCTGGGCCACCTGTATACATGTTCGTGTATATGAACTTTTTGCACAGTCTCTGCTCCCATCCCTAGGAACTTGTATTCAAAATGAGATGCCCAGAGTTTCTTATTGTATTATACTCCTGATCTAAGCATGACTGTAATAAAAAGAGAAGCTGAAAGGATCCAACCCCCAAGGTTGAGGTTTCCTGGAAAACCCTTGAGAATCAGACCCATTCTCCCTCTGTTCTGATTGGTCAGGAATCCTACCCGTGCTACCCCCCCCACCCCCCCACCCCACTGGTCACCATGTCTGTCCCTGGAGACAGACACATCAAGCCTGAGTCTGAGTCCAATTTACTGGGAACCTCAGGTAGGTGGCCTTCCTCTGCACCAATGGTCTTTATTATAACAGGGATGACAGCAGTACTAATGTCCACCTCCTGGTTGCAGCAGGAATCAGATGGATCCTGTGTAACTTGGCTACCTGACCTCCCAAAATTCCTGCCCCTTTCTCTAACTCTTAACAGAATTTTAAACTTAGCAGTGCTTCATAGCTCCTAATCTCAGACACCACCTATTGAATTTCCTCTGCACATCCTTCCTCCCTGGTTTTCCCAAAATCCTTTTTTGTCTTCTCCATCTCCCAAGAAACCTTTCTTGACCACCCCCATGTGTACCCCCAACTGCTTGTTCCCCCTCCTCTGAGCCACTCAGGAACTCTGGCCTGCTTTTATTACTGCATTTATCAGCCTAAACTGTAATTTGTTTCTAGCTGTGTCTTTCCTTGAGAATACGATTTTTGTCTTATTTATCTTTGTGTCTTCCATACCTAATATGGAGACCTGACTTTTTAAATTATTTGCCTGTTAGATTAACCCTCTAGTCAAAATAGTGAGTTGCTTGTAACACATTAGATAGGTCTTTAAAATACCTTATCACAGTGGCCGGTTAACATGTTTCATATATTTTGAGTTGATGAGGAGTTTTCAAGGCAGATTAAAAAGAGAGGGATTGGGTCATTTTTAGGAGATTCTTGGTTATTTTTTGGTTTTGTAGACTGGACAGAGTGTTAATCACTGAAAAGCATCTCTCCAAAACTTGAGCTTGCATTTCACCTCAAGCATAAATTCAAAAATTACTATCCAAAGACATTTGCGAAGTTCTCTGATATTGTTTCATACCACTTACCAGCAAGTTTTCTTTTCTCACCCTGAGACATTTACCCAGTTTGAGATGGTTTTACAACTAAGCAGTTCTTTGAAAAACCTTGTAAGAGGTTTTATTTTTCAAGCAAATTTCTGGTGATTTCTTGGTTGCTTAGCATTCCACTTGCATTTTTTCACTGTGCTCCTTCTTTCCATGCCTTTCTGAATGGGAGAGCCTTTCAACTGTCCTCTGTTGACTTTCCCTTATTAACAGCCCAATTGTATAATTTTTACTAGGTCAGCAGGACACTTGCCAAAGCACTACAGAATCTAGCCCCATGTTTATTCTAGGTTATGGAGTGACTTTTGAATCTGTACTTATTTATTCTGCACACTAGAGTCACACACAGGAATTTCTGCTTAACTCTCCTTGACCTTTTATGTTACTGTGCTCACACACCGCCCCCCCCAGGCTACTCCAGAGGCTATTTGGAATGTGCCTATTAAAAACCTCAGGGGATGTGTTTGAAATTTTATTTCATGTTTTAAAGGTGACATTTTGATATACTTGATCCACTTCATATATAAAATTTCTAAGTGTAAAACCAGGGCTGAGTGAACTCTTAGGAGCATTCTAAGAGGAAAATGTTTCTTTTTGTCTTAAAGTAAAATGTCAAGTATATTCTTTGTTCTGCCTTTGTCAGTTTGGTTTGGTTAGGTTGCTAGAAGATGTTAGTTTAGTTTAGTTCCTGTGTTTGTACCCCATGGACTCATGGAATTATTTAGAGATGGAAAGGATCAGAATGATGAGTCCCTCCTATTATAGCCAAGTGGTCTGTTAGTGATGGACGAGAAGCAAAGTGATAATTCCAGCATCTATTTCGGGTTTAAATACTTAAGTAAGAAAGTAAAAGAAGGATGTTGTTTAAAGCATCTTTATTTTTTCAAAGCAGTCCTCTGACTGGGAGGAGATGTGTTAGTGACCTCTACATTTTTTTTCCTCCCAGGCGGCTGTAGTAGTGGTGTTCAATTTTGCTATGGTTCTGCTGATTTTTCCTGCAATTCTCAGCATGGATTTGTATCGACGTGAGGACAGGAGATTGGATATTTTCTGCTGTTTTACAAGGTACGTTTTCTGTCTGCTGTGGCCTTTATTTGTTGGGAACATAGTGGTAATGTTTAGAGAACTTTTTAGTCTGTGCACTTGGAAGGAAGATAGTTAACAGTGTGCTGGACACAGGGGAGATGATAGACAGAGGATGCTTTCTCAGGGGGATGTCAGAGTCACGGGGTCTGTCCCCTCCCTTGAGCATCCTCAACAGCCCCGAGGTTGTGATACACGTGGTCACTGTTTATCACACACCAATGTTGCTGATCGTTGGGAGTGTGTTGTATCCCTATGGGCAGAACAATGGTTTAAAACCACCATCTGGAAAAAATATCACCCTTCTGGTGGTTTGGTTTTTGAGTCTTTTTTTTTAAAGGAATTCTGCATTAAAGAGGTTCATCAGCATGTAACTTGATTTTTGTCACCCAGATTCAGGATCAACCATCCATTTGGCCTCCTTTGACTTACTTATGTCTCTGTCCAGATAGATAAACCAGATGATGTTTGTGGAGTTCAGTGATAACATTTTGTTCCTAAATCAGAACTGTGTAAAGTAGGTAGTATCAGTCATTGGCAAAAATGAAGGCATTGTTTCCTTGTTTCAGTATCCCACCACAATATAATTCCCCCTCTTTCAGCCCCTGTGTCAGCAGAGTGATTCAGGTTGAACCCCAGGCCTACACAGAGACTCACGATAACACCCGCTACAGCCCCCCACCCCCCTACAGCAGCCACAGCTTCGCCCATGAAACCCAGATCACCATGCAGTCCACGGTGCAGCTTCGCACAGAGTATGACCCCCACACGCACGTGTACTACACCACTGCCGAGCCACGCTCCGAGATCTCCGTGCAGCCCGTCACCATGGCTCAGGACACACTCAGCTGCCAGAGCCCCGAGAGCACCAGCTCCACAAGGGACCTGCTCTCCCAGTTCTCTGACTCCAGCCTCCACTGCCTTGAGCCCCCCTGCACCAGGTGGACACTCTCATCTTTTGCTGAGAAGCACTATGCTCCTTTCCTCTTAAAACCAAAAGCCAAGGTAATTACCAAAACAGAAGACTCTGTTCTTCAAAAAATAAAAAAGCAGGTGCCTTTGAAATTCATTAGATTGCTTCTTCAGATGTGATACATTTCAGGCCTCCTAAAGAGTCAGCCCATTTAAAGCTGGAGGCCATTTTAATGAGCTCATCTTCTACAGGCATGAATCTCTATGTGGCAAATGTTTCTTTCAAATTTACATCAACTCCTTGCATTTTTAACATTTTGTTCTTTGTGAGCTTGTTTTAAAATGCATTTACCATGATTTTCTGTTTTTATTGCTCTGGAAAAATGACCCCTACGTGCTATTTCCAGGCAGTATTATGGTAAGAGTGAGGTATACACCAAACAGCTCATCTTTGTCAAGAGAGAGTTGGTTATGTTCCTCTGGGTCTGATCTCGGGCCCCTTATTTTGTTGCAGGTCGTGGTGATCTTCCTTTTCCTGGGCCTGCTGGGGGTCAGCCTTTACGGGACCACCCGAGTGCGTGATGGGCTGGATCTTACAGACATTGTGCCTCGGGAAACTAGAGAATATGACTTTATTGCTGCACAGTTCAAATACTTTTCTTTCTACAACATGTATATAGTCACTCAGAAAGCAGATTACCCGAATATCCAGCACTTACTTTATGGCCTTCATAAGAGCTTCAGTAATGTGAAGTATGTCATGCTGGAAGAAAATAAACAGCTTCCCAAAATGTGGCTGCATTACTTCAGAGACTGGCTCCAAGGTAAGATGCTGCTGGAGGGCACTCATCCTTTGTGAGCACTCACCCCTTGCTCTTTGGTGTGCTTGATTTCCACAGGTTCTCTTTGTTCACTTTACTCAAGTGTTAGATTAGAATGTAACACTGATATGTTTCATTAAGTTCTAAGGATTGCTTAAAATTCTTATACAGACTCTGGGGCAGCTCCCAAATCTGGTTTTTACCTGTAAAACAATGCAAACAATTCAAATAGCCAATTCAGAAACTTCTGTAAGAATTTATGAGTACACAGTAGGAAATGGAAAACTGGGTTATAAAATATGGAGCTGGATGCTTCTAGTACTCTTTTTTTTTTTTTTTTGAATGGTGGTTAGTTTGGTGACCAAGTGAAATTCAAGTGTTGATGGAATTTCTAGGCTGACTCGCTGCCAGATCATAGCTTGCTACACTAGTAGTTTGTATCATTGGAGAATATAATTTAAAATTCCATATTTTGACCATCTCTTGACTTGGCATATGAAATAAACTTAAATGCTCAATTGCATCTGATAGTATATCATAATCAATTCTGCTTCAAAATGTCTTTCTTCACTTCTTACCTTGTCCTTAAAAACATTTCTAGGAAATAGTAGTAAACTGGAGAGAAAGAGGGCCTAAATTTGCTCCTGTTGACTGAATATGAATGTATTCAGTAATTCTAAGAACATCTGTTCATTTATTATGTGTTGACACATGCAAAGTGAAGTGGAGAATCAAGATAATTATACACACAATTCAAGTAAAAATATTCTTACTGAAATACCCAAATAATTATGGCCCCAACATTTTTTGGCTTAAGTTATCCAAATGATTGTCTTAATTTCCCACTTAATTAGGCTTGTTTAAATACAGATTTAAATGCCTTTTTTGGTCTTAAGTCAATACACTTGTATGTAAAGATTAAGCAGCCAGTTTCCCTGTGAGTTTGCATGAAATGGTAAACAATGTGAATTCCATTGAAAATTGTTCAATACATATTCTAGCCTTGACTCATGTTCCCAGAATTTTGTTCTTGCATGTATATCAGATTTGACCTCTTTTACAGGAAGGCAAAGAGGACTACACGACATTAACAGTGTTTTTTAACATGTTCATGAGATTAATTTAAACTTGTTCCAGGTCTTATTTTGTACAGTAGTATGGGAGGCGGTGGGATTTTTGTTTTTGTTTTGTTTTGTTTTGTTTTCAGATAATTAATCAAAAGAGGACCCAGAAAGTTGAGAGATTCCCTGCTTTTCATTTTTCCCCCTTTGGCCAAAGACATGCAAATAACTTGCCATAAATAACAAAGAGATCTGCAGAGCACTGCCAGTATCTGAGTGAAGAAGGGTTATTGTGGAATTGATTCCAGTGTCTTTGGCCATTCCTTTGGATGCTCAGTATGGCATGTTAGGCGGAGCTTGGGAAGGGGGCAGCAGGGCATTGTCTCCAGGCAGTGCAGAAAGCTAACCTTTTTATAGCGTATTATAAATTATCCACATGCTTTCATCCCTTTAAAGACCTGAAACATTTGGACTTGAGAATCTTTTTAAAAGGTGCACTTGAATCCTATTTTCATTGCTAAGTGAACAACACCCATCTAGACCAAGTAAGATCCATTCATGGCCCCTGATCTGGGTCCCAGCCAGACCAGATCCCTGCGTCTGACTCTGCCAAGGTCCAGCGGAGCACTGTACACAGAAGGCCAGATACTGGGACCACCAGCTGCCTAGATGCTTTGCGGGCCTTTTGTGTGATTGATTTGGTCTTTGAACATTTATTTCCTCCAAGGAAGTAGTTGTCCTTGAGTCAGCTTTCCTTCAGAACATTTTGGGTAGTTGTAAGTAATGGGACCCTCATTAGAAAACCATGTCATCCCATCAGTCTTTAGCAACATTCCAGCAGTCTTTTTAAGGGAGGAGGGGTTTACTCATAAAAATATATAATCGAAATACAGAAAGTATCTCAAATGTCACCTTTAAACATATATGCAAATGAAGTGGCCTTAGTGATAAAACCATATTGCGCAAATGGTGTTTGTTATATTTCACACTGAATTACACAAATAAAATTTAGATTAACATTTTCTTTTTAAGCTCTTGTATCAAAGAAAAATTGGCAATAGGGATAATTAACTCAAAACTTCACACTAGGAAATAATTTCTTATATAAAATATTTTAAATGAAAAAGTTCTAGCCAGAATTTCATGTTTTGCTGTAAATAAGTGAAACATCACAGTTCTTTCTTGCAGGGCATGTGTTAGAATATGAAGAGTTAGCCAAGGGAAGAAGCAAATTCCTGTTCCTCGTTTTGTGTCAAGATTGTATAATGTGTGTGCACTTAGGCCAAGACTTACTACTTGAGTTTTTTGATAATTAGAAAATAATATACTAATTATGAAAGAACTTAGCTTTTCTGTGAAGTCAGTGATTATTTCTCATTCATCCTGAAGCCCCAGTAGAGTGAATGGTGAGTAGGGGCCAACAGCGTCAATGATGAGTTGAACTAAATAGCCAGTGGGGGTAACCTCCCCAAATCAAATCCTTCTTTCTTTGTCTCCCTGGAGGGTGTCTTCAGAGTATAAATATCCGACAACCGCACTCAGATTTTGGGGGCCCCCTGTTTGCCACTTTATATAATTGGTGCCCATGTTAGCTCTACTCTTATTCTTGAGGCTCCAGCAAATGCTTCCTGGGCACTGCAGTGCGTTCAGGGCAGTTCAGAGCATCTGTGGTTCAAGCCAACTCTGGAAGAGGCTGCCTCTTCAAAGGTTAACTCCAGCACTTAGCTGCTGTGTGACTTTCCTTAGGTTACTTCACCATCCTAAGCCTCAGTTTTCTCATCTGTAAAATAATACTAGCAGGCTTTAAAACTCATGAGGTTTTAAGAATTAAATGAGAGGTAATCAGTGTAAAATGCTTAGACAGCCCCACACTCACTATAAGCCTGAGCTGCTTCTCAGGATTAGCAGGTCAAGAGGAAAGGGTTAAAGTGCCATGGAAGCCACAAAGTGATGAAAATTCTATTATGGTGAGGAAACCAGAACAGGCCTCTTTTCTGGGGGGCTCTGGGGTAGAGGTGGTTTTTTTCTCTGTTTGTTTTTTTCAAAAACCAAAAAAAAAAGGCTTTAGGTAATAAAATAACATCTGTTCAATAGTGAGGGTTGTGTGCATGCCTCGCTATGAAAAACAGTCTGTGTGCAAGGGGAGCACAGCCGTTCCCGGTGGTCTCCCCACCCAGCCTTGCAGCCGCTCCACACTCCCCAAACAGGGCCTCCTTTCACCAGGGAGCCCGCGGGCCTCATCCCCAAATTGTTCCTGTGAAAACAATGCCCACAGGAAAGGTTTAGAGAAGATCAGACAGAGGGGGACAGAGAGCGCGAGAGAGGGTCTGTGCTTTGCTCTTCCCTCAACTTCAACCCCCATTTTGAGCACAAAAAACAGAACCAGTTCTGTGTGTTGGGAGGAGTGGGGGGCAGGTGACTTTGAAGTGACTGAAGACCTTCCCTTCCGTTCCTACTGACCACGTCTAACCTATGCCTGTGCAGCTTGTTCAAAAGATGTGGCTGCTTAGGAGCTGGGACTCTGGAGTTCTACGTGGGAGGTGATTTGGGGGTGCAGGGCAACGAAAGGGGTGAGGGTGTCAGCGGAGACTGTGTGTGAGCCAGCAGTTGCTCAGCGCCTAAGGCCGGGTCACTAGGGCCCTGTTTTCTCTTCCAGCACGCTTATCTCTTTACAGCTGTAGCCAAACCGTCAGGTCTGTAATGATGGTTTTGATTACAGAGGCCAAGCGCAGCTGTGTGTGGTGGGCTGGTGGGCTCGCCCATCCCCCAAGCCCACAAAGCTCTTTCCTTTCCCCCTCCCCGGCCTTGCGGTTTGTCATCTGTTCTCACAGAGCCCCCTTGTATTGGCCTGTGGCTTCCTGTTCTCAATCCGATCCAAATTTACCCTGTGAGGTATTTCTCTGCACACACACACACACACAAGCTCTGTCCTCCCCCTCCTTCACACCCCCTCTTCAAGGAAGGGTGGCAAAGAGGAAGAGAACAGTCGAGAGTGAATAGGTGTTGGCTGTGATCTTTACACAACCTGGCAGCCGATCCCACAGCTTGTGTTAGCTCCACAAGTCGAACAGATGGAACAAATTGACAGAATCATGTTCGCTCACCCTGGGCTGGAGAAGCAACTCAGTTGCTGTTTGAAGTTGGGGGTTTGAATGTGTTTTTCCTGCTCTGAATGGAATTTCTGGTTGTATTGAAGAACCCGTGGCTTAGTACCTAATGTGTCACAAAACAGCGTTTCAGCCTAGTGTATCTTCTTCACCCAGCTTTCTCGTGCTCTCTTGTGACCTGGGGGAGAAGAGGGGGCCATTTTGGGTTAAAACGTGTGTATTTGTTTCCTAGACATGATTGTTCCCTCCCTTCTGCCTTTTGAAGCAGTGATTATCAGCATCCTGAAGTTCATTCACGAAACACGAGTATCACGTGAAATCAAGAATAAGCAGAATACAGAGTGCTTGGAGTTGATGGCAAGCATTCCCCTGTCCTCAGTCCACCCCATTAGGACCAGGATCAATCTGGTTAAGAGTTATAATATAGTACCCACATTTGCCTTTTCTAGGACTTCAGGATGCATTTGACAGTGACTGGGAAACCGGGAAAATCATGCCAAACAATTACAAGAATGGATCAGATGATGGGGTCCTTGCCTACAAACTCCTGGTACAGACCGGCAGCCGTGATAAGCCCATTGACATCAGTCAGGTACTCTCACTGCCTTATACCTTGGGAGCTTCAGAGAAAGTTGTTGAGCAGGGCTTTGGGACGTGTTATCCCACTGGATAATTGGGTAGGTGTGGGCAAACCAGAGTGCCTCACCTTGCCCATCTGTTGAATGGGGACAAGTGTGTTACTTATCTTCAGAGCAGTTGTCAGAACAAAGTATAGTGGAGCAGTGCAGATTCTTTCAGATGTTAGACATACTGCGTTGCATTGTTCTCTTTTGAATTCTAGTCCTTGTCACCATGTCAGTCTTGGTTATATTCAAACTTGGAAAGGTGAGTCAGTTGGGTAGCAGAAAATTTGAAAGAATAGAAGTTGGGGTGATGGATGGGTTAGGAGAGATTAGCAGGATGGGAAGATTTGTTAGGTTTGATTCCTTTGGGTCCCTGTGGCATGAGGGGTAGAGGAGGACAGACAGAGTGCTCTGTCATGAGTGAGACAGATGGAAATGCAGACCTTTGGACTCTCCGTGGACTCACTGTTGTGCTCACCCCTGACGAAAGAAGAGTTGTTACTGTTTGGTAATCATATTCTCCAGTTGCATTTGCCTCTTGGCTGTGACACTTGGATTCCAGCATATCCCCTCTGATTCCTTGGGCATGCTGGTGAGGGCATTTGGACCCTTCACATTTCAGAGGAGTCCAGTCCCACTCCTGGCTTCCCCAGGTCCTCCTCCCGCTGCTCTTTGTAGCTTACTTGCTTCACCTTCAGGCAGAAAACCGTCATGCTAATGATCTTCCCAGCCGCTCTGTTTATTGTCTCCCCATTTTTGCTGGCATTAAAGGTGACAGATTTACAAAGTACATTGTTCAGAGTTATTATGGAGTGTGAACTTAGTGCTTTATGGCCGCGTGCGGCATGCTGTCCGGTTTGACAAGGATGCAGGCAGAGGAGTCTGTCTGAGAGATGGCAGGAGGATGCTGGGGGCTGGGTTGGTTTTAGGGACCAGGGACACCATGGACCAAATGTGATTGGGCCAGGCCGCCAGACATCATTTCCTCTGCCTGGGAGGGAGAAAAGCGTGCTGTGTGCACGGAGGCCGTGTGAGCTGTACTATGTAATTCCAGAGACGGCTTGAAGACATACAGTTGTTACATATCCTGTGGATTAATTGAATCCAGATCCCTGAAATTTAGTTCTCTCCCTCTCCTCCACTTTCTTCCTTTACTCTTTCCCTATTAACTTCTGTCACTGGTGTTTTTCATTTTGTTAAAGATGAAAAGCGTTGGAACCAGGTCTCCATCTGAAGTAAACAGGAAAAAATATATGCCTATGTACATGTGTGTCTGTGTATTTGTCTCTGGATGTGTTTCACCTATACAAGGCCCGCAGACCAGCTCTAGAGGGAGCATAGTATTTATTTGGCTTCCTCTTAGGACGTGGCACATATGCTAAATGTGACCACCTCGCTCAGACTGAGACTCCCGGAAAGACCAAGATTGTGCACCCGTCCCTTCTACCTTCTGGCGATGGACATCTTTTGAATACACAGGTCATAGGAGGCTAGTGTTAGCAAAATTTATACAGATGTTGTTTTATTTTTATAGCTCTCCTCCATTTACTGGGTGGCATTTCCTTCAGTGTTAACAGCAGAGGTTAACTGCACACAGACGTGTATGGGGATTCTTGCCAGGTTTTTTTTCCCCCTTCCCCTCCTATAAATATGTTTCTCCAGATTGTTCATTCTCTGCCTTGGCTGCAGACACTCTTTTAGCGTTCAGATTTAATTGGTTCAGTCAATTCCTGGGCCATCTGCCGAACTGTGTGTGTGTGTGTGTATGTGTGTACAAACATGCTGATTACTGCATTCTCTGATAAGTGCATTTTAAAAGGAACCAAAGGTGTTCTGATGGGATTTTCTGCACTTGCAAACAGAGACATTCTCTTCTTTGTTGCAAATGCTCATGCAGGCTCTGCTTCTCTGGAGGCAGGAGTGTGTTGACCCCAAGCCCCCACTCTGAAAGCCTCCTGTTCTGCCCATTTTGCAGCTGACTAAACGGCGCCTGGTGGATGCAGACGGCATCATTAACCCCAGTGCTTTCTACATCTACCTGACTGCTTGGGTCAGCAACGACCCTGTGGCTTATGCCGCCTCCCAGGCCAACATCCGGCCTCACCGTCCTGAGTGGGTTCATGACAAAGCCGACTACATGCCAGAAACCAGGCTGAGAAGTAAGTAGCCCTCCACTGGACCTCCGAGCTGGTGAGGGCTCCTTGCACCCTGTATACTTCCAAGCTCAGTTATAGCCCTTATCCGTTGACACCAATTAGGGTTCAAAAGTGTAAACAGAACAATGTATTTCTTTTAGTTTAAAACTCTGGGAGACAGATGAGGATGTGTAATCAAATACAACTCATGCTCTATCACACTGAGAAATAAGAGTCTCTAATCTCTCTTTGTGCCTTCGACTCTAAAACATCCACCAGGCATCTCTCTCTTTAATGCCAGCTGTTCCATGTGAAAGTTGGGGACGCCTCCAGGTTGAGTGTTGTTTTACTATTGCAGAGTTTTATCACTGGGGATTATATGTTTATCTTAACTTTGTCAACTCTGGTGTTGAAGGGATTTTTGGCAAGTTGAGTCATTCCTATAAGCCACCAAGCACCTGTACTCTGTCAAAGCTGTTTAAACCGGAGCAGAAAAGTGTGTATACAACAGCGTCCTCTTCCTTTCACCTCTCAGCCCCAACTTTGAAAGGTGGTTCTGGATGGATTTAATTTGCATTTTTGTTAGAGATATTAGTTGCTTATACCTTGGGTATGAGGCTGAGGATGGACGTGAGAAAGAAGACAGGTCCCTTTGCGAACTTGGCTGGAGAGCAGGCGGGTGGTGCTTCCCTGTATCTAAACCTCAGAGCCTTGTGGCAAGCAGCCAAGGCTTGTCTTAATGAAAATTTATAGTTGAGATTATAATAGGGCAAATCATGTTTAGCAAGTCAGCTGAATGACCCCAAAGGGTCTGGAACACACAACGGCAGTAACTAAATGCTTGTTGTGTGAGGATTTCTTCCCCTGCTGCTGAAGACTTAGCATTGCATTAAAAAAGAAGCATGGAAGGTTTAAGTGTGTAAGATCACTAAAAGGATAAGAAAGTTAAGCATTTTTCTCAGTAAAGCATGACTTTCTAGTTATTTTGTTCTCATAAGTGATTAAGTAAAATGGTTTGAACTTAGTGTTTTCACTTGTGTCAGTTGAACAGAAGAAAATGTTACCACAATTGACTTCTTAAGTTGTTTAGACCCATTACAATGACTGCTTCTAGAAGATTAAAATCTAAGGGTAAATCAATACACAGATCACAGTCTCCTCCTCCACCTGCAACGGCCCCCCACCAAAATCAAAAGTTGATTATCTTTTAAAATTTTTTAAACCAAAGACTGAAACTGTCAAGACCTTAAGACTGTCAAGACTGTCACTGGTATTGTTTGTCCCTCACATTGAAAGAAGAGGAGTAAGCAGACTTTTTTGCTGAGTTCTTTCTCTTCTCATTGCACTTATGGAGAATCTGGGGACTCACGTCCGGGAGGCTAACAGTGGGACGCTTGCTGCCTTTCTTTCGCCTTCAGGTGAAGCCTGTTTGCCCCTCTCAGGGTTGCCGGGAGCCCCTGACTCCTGGGCCCTCTCCCTGTTGTCTTTTCTGTGCAGTCCCTGCAGCAGAACCCATTGAATATGCTCAGTTCCCTTTCTACCTCAACGGCCTGCGTGACACCTCGGACTTCGTTGAAGCCATTGAAAAAGTCAGAACCATCTGCAATAACTACACGAGCCTGGGGCTCTCCAGCTACCCCAACGGCTACCCCTTCCTCTTCTGGGAGCAGTACATTGGCCTCCGCCACTGGCTCCTCCTGTCCATCAGCGTGGTGCTGGCCTGCACGTTCCTCGTGTGTGCCGTCTTCCTCCTGAACCCCTGGACGGCCGGGATCATTGTGAGTTTATTCTAAGGGTCTTTGTGGAAGTCAAATTCCTTTCAGCATAGCTCTTTCTGCAGCCGGGAAGTTTTGTTTATGTCTGGGCCTTGGGAGGAGGGTATAGATTGCATCATCCATACTGTATTTATTCTACTGGAGGTGGCGAGGTTCATGCTTAGGTAGAGTCTTTAATGGCCTTAATCTTATGTCCCTTCTCCTATAGCATTAAACTTTTTAGTTGAAGATAGAGGAGTTCTTGAGCACACTTTCCATAATAGAGCTGAGTGTATATTGATACAAACACTCAAAGCATAACTAATTGTTTTTTTTAATTCAAGTGTCATTTTCTTATGACACCCATACCAAATATAGAGAAGATTCTTCTAAATGGAGAGATAATTAGAGAAGCTTGGACGGTGGTATATGGATAAATCATTTTAGAGATGGTTTTGTGTGGTGTATTTGTTTTAACTCTTAGGGAGAAATATATTGCCAATCTATTTTTTTTTTTTTACATTCTTTCACCAAGTATAATGCTTGCAGGTTTGAAGCTAGTTTCATGTAGAGTCTA
The DNA here is from genome assembly GCF_014754425.2 of Oryx dammah. Taxonomy (NCBI): domain Eukaryota; kingdom Metazoa; phylum Chordata; class Mammalia; order Artiodactyla; family Bovidae; genus Oryx; species Oryx dammah. The sequence continues at coordinate 80,549,479 of NW_024070185.1, read as the reverse complement.
ATAAAATCATGGCAGTGTTTAAATTCCATGAACTGTGGTATAGCCTTCAAAATGCCAAAATTATAAAAACAGAGACCAGGTCTTGTTTCTGCACCATAAGTCTGTACAGCAGGTATGTTTAAAGGTAAATGTTTAGTCTGTAGGAGTTTTCATGGTACTTAAGCAATTGATGTTATCCATCTTTCATTAGCTTATTAAAAGAAAGCAAAGGGAACTTTTATTGTGCTTGTCTGCTCGCCCTTCACTGCCTGCTGTCCCCCACCCCCAGAAGGAAAGATCATTCTCTCCTTCTCTTGTAAAGTTTATTGTTTTATTTGTATTTTCTCCTCTTTCGCCCAGAAAACTCCAAAGTCTACCTCAACGGATTCTTTCCATCTCCCTAGAAATTTTTACAAGGCAGATGAAAGAACGGCAAAAAAAGCTTTTCCCTGGATTTAAGTGTTTGCTTTGTCCACCCCAGTGACTCCACATTTCTTCAGGCTGTAACCTGACCCGCATCAGCTGACCATACGTCCCCTTTCTCCTAAGTCATCCTCACTCAGCCCACAGGCTCTCCAAACAAAAGCAAAGCGACTTCTATGTAAAAGAATATTTATTCAGCCTGTCCTATCAACTTTCTTTAGGATGGAGGGCAAGGCAACCAAAAAAATTTCAGCTCAGTTACAAGTTGAAGGATGGTCTCTGATGGTTAAGATCAAAACAGGAGGAAACACCTTGTTTTAAACCATATTAAATTTGTAGCCAGCAATAAGTACATATCTGTATAACTCTTTATAGATCACACTCATGAAATAGTTTGGAAAGAATTTTTGCAACACCCAGGGTGTGTTTGTGCCCAGCCGCTCATCCTGTGTGTTTTTTTTTAAGGTGACAGTCTTGGCTTTGATGACAGTTGAGCTCTTTGGCATGATGGGCCTCATTGGAATCAAGCTGAGTGCCGTGCCTGTGGTCATCTTGATTGCTTCCGTCGGCATTGGAGTGGAATTCACTGTTCATGTCGCTCTGGTATGGGAGATAGGTTGCCTTCTCACAAGCTCTTTTAGTTTACAACTTGGGAACCTTTTCATTTTCTCCACCATCAAGGAGCACATCTGACACATATCACAGCAGAAGGCTTGGGAACACAGACATTCCCCAGGAGTGGCTGCAGTTCAGCTGGACTCCTTTCCCTCTGAGGGAATCTGAGAAGCAGGTCATCGAAGGTGGAAGTTAGCCGGGCCGTGTCAGCAGTAGACAGTGTCCTTGGTGTGTCCGAGTGGGCCCAGGATTCTGCTTATTTGTTGTTGTCAGCTGTGTCACGGGTCCTAAAGGTGTCAGCTGTTCCTAGACAGATGTTATATAAGTATGTGTGCACACAAATACATACAATCTTTAAAACCACAGTAATAAAGCGGGAATAACATGAGACCACACTCACAAGCATGGTGGGCAGGCATAGTTGAGGGTGAGGTGAACTGGCAGCTAAGGAAATACCCTGGGGCTAATGAACTCCCCATCTGAGCACCACCCCCCACCCCAGTTCCTTCGACCTCTCAGCTTCCAAATTCATGACAACAGAACATAAAAGAACTAGTGTTGCTCTCCATAGGAATCTTTCCCCTCTCTCTGTGGGCCCAGTCTTGTGAAAAAGGAGGGTAAACTTCAGGAGGAGTCTAATCCATGAGACAAGTCCGTCGTATACATTTATCAGAGAATTATTTAAAAGCCCCACAGTGATGTGTAAATTATGCTCCATCCACACTTGTGTTTGTAGCCTAAGACCTGAGGTTTACATTGGCATTCAGTAAATACTTATTGACTGAATAAATACTGATGTTTGGAAGGCTTGGCCAGGAAACCTAGCACTGGACTTGGATCAGGTTACTTTCAGCCTTGCTTTTGCAATCTCTAGCATTGGGCTCAACACATGGCCTATGGGTATCTACACCTGGGTGTCTGCTACTTTCCATTGTCCTCTTTCAGTGCCATATTTATGCTACTTAGGGATTATAAACTTTTGTATTTCAGAAAGAATGTTTTGTTGCAGTTAACCTGTTCTTCCCCCAATGTATAATAAAAAGGTGATAATATAGAAACAGTTCTCTAAATTTTGAGCCTACCCAAATTACTTTCCTCAGTTGAGCTGGGAAGAAGGAGAGGGGATTTTTAAAAAGAAGAGCTTAGAACTTAGAAAACACATAATTATAATATCATTTCTTTCAAAAATAAGAAAAATTTATATGTGAGTTAAAAATCCACAAATCATTTTATTCTGATGTGAATGAAAACCACTTTTTTTTGGTGGCTGTCATTACAGATAAGGGTGGTCCTAGATGAGATGTTTGTGGTGGAAATGCTTAATATCTTTTCTTAAACTGTTACAGCACCCTGGGTCTCTGAGGTAGTAGGAACATAAATATCCATACCAGTGTTGAATAAACAATGAAGGAACGCCTCTACTCCTCATGCAAGATTTAATCCTGAGAATTTAAGGAGTCTCAAGAGCCAACTTGGCTTTGTGTGGCTAGCCCAGGTCTTTACCAAGAGACTGTCCACACACAGGACATGGCCTTCTTACCACATCCTGTATGTGAAAGTCATCAAGGGATCAGTGGGTATCTGGCAGTTTATTGTTCCAGTAGCATAAGTTGTATGCAAGAAGACCAACTCAGTTCTGGCTCTTATGGCCTCATGGCCCAAATACAGCACAGACAGCATGGTTGCAGACCGTTCTAGTGCCTTCCTCTCAGGAGAAAAAGATAACTACTTTGACCCTAAAGTCTCCTCAACTCTGAAAGAGCGTCACTTACATAGACCCCACTTGAGAGAAAAGTCCTACACCTTGGTACACTTCTGTGTAGTTTTATTTCTTCATCCATTAAGCAGTCCTTAATGGACATGTGTTTCCCCAGGACACATATGCCACCTGCAAGGGCTCCAGGCCCTCTTCTCAGCATATCCCAGAGCAGCTTGCACTTTCAGAGAGCAAGCTTGTGCCAGGCTCAGCCCTCCCTGTTAGGTCCCACTGCAGGGAACAGGTAGGGTGTAACAGTAACTAACCCACATTAAAATGGTCTTCGGTCATACTCTCAAGCCAGTAGTGTGGTACATGAAGACCTACATAAGGTTTCCATTTGGTATCAACAGTGCCTTGACCTAGAAGACCTAGAGAACACAAAAGAGTTGGGCCATGTCCACCCATATTTAGAACAGGCTTGATTGAATTTCTTGTGATATGTTAATAGTACTTACATGTCCTACAAACATATTAGTCTGAACACAGTGACAGAAATTCTAACCTCAGTATAACCATGTGGAAAGATGTACTTGGCACCTCGGTGTTAAGCCCATTTTAAAGTAAGATCTTGACCTTTCAAAAAATCAGGAGAATGCTGTTGTCATAGCTAGACGTCTCCCATGTGAATAATGTTAGATCACTCACATGGGGAGTGAACTCAAGGTGAGTAACAGTAAAAGGAAGGGAACATTTTGCTCATTTTAATATAGTTTTGGCATCATTTTTAAATTTAAAGTAAATATGCTTTCCATCTTTTTTGTTGTTGTTCAAGATTTACATCAACACCAAATACAATCCATTATTATTAACAGGTCAATTTAGTGTAAGCCTAGATTTAGCCAAGTTGAGCAACCCCAATTAAACATTCCAATAGCTAGACAGTAAGATCTGAGGCGTACAGTGGAGTCAGATGAAACCGGCTTATAGCATTTAAGACGAAGCTGGCCATTGACTAAATGAAATCCAGGAATCTGATCACCCGACCTCTCATTGCGCAGGCCTTTCTAACAGCCATTGGTGACAAGAACCGCAGGGCTGTGCTTGCCCTGGAGCACATGTTTGCGCCTGTTCTCGATGGTGCCGTTTCCACTCTACTGGGAGTGCTGATGCTTGCAGGATCTGAATTCGATTTCATTGTCAGGTAAGCCTTATTTTCTAATGTGTTCTCTGTAACTTATTTCCTCTTGTCTCTGGGCGATTGCAGCTTGTCTTCTTTGTGACTCTACTCCCTGCTGAGCCTGCCCCCGCCACAGCTTTACTGAGGAATAATGGACAAAAATTGAATATATTTAAGGGGTGCAACATGATGTTTTGATAAACATATATATTGTAAAGTGATTGTCACCATCTGTGACTCCACTTTCTTTTGAGTTTATTAACTCCAAGGTGGCACAGTGGTAAAGCATCCACCTGCCACTGCAGATGCCGCAAGAGACTTGGGTTTGATCCCTGGGTCGGGAAGATCCCCGGGAGTAGGAAATGGCAACCCACTCCAGTATTCCTTGCTTGGAAAATTCCATGGACAGAGGAGCCTGGCAGCCTGTAGTCTGTGGGGTTGCAAAGAGTCAGACACGCTGAGCACGCATGTACACGCTGAGAGGCATAAGAACAGGCTGTCTTCTAGAGCTGTTTTGGGGAATGTCCTGAGGACAAAAGATGGAGGGTTTGGGGCTAGAAACAAAGGCAGCTGTACAGCTTGACACCACATCCCAGCTCTTGGCATTAAGGTTAGAAATATCAACAGAAGGAAATGACCTGGTTCCCTTTGACTGACTAGATTTGACCTTCCGTTGTCCTTCAAAACTGTAGAAAGGAAAACATGCAGATACCTAAAATTTTCAGAAATTTTATTCTTTTAAGAAGTGAAGATAGCATTCCCTTGATTGCATGTTCAAGTTCCCACTAAGATTTATGAAGCATTTACTGTGTGACTTTGGTGTCAAATTTTTAAAATCCAAGCCTCATTTGGATACATCTTTCTATTTGGATTTCATGGCAAGCAGTTTCTGGTGAATTTATTTAAGGACTTGACTTTGTGAAGTATAAAAGGAGAGCAAGTTTTCTTCTTGAAAAGAATTTGAGAACTATAGGGAGAGACCATTTTCTTGTCTGAAGAGCCTCCACAGCTTTTTTAAACAGCTGCTCTTAGATGTAACCCTGCTGCTCTGTGGAGGGTCGAGGCCAGAATCATCAATAAGTAAAAGATAGTCCAGAATTAGGACCATAGTAAAGTAGAGTAAAATGTGAGGAATGACTGGATTGTTAGGCACACTTTGGTAATCTGGAGAGAGAATCTAAACCGGCTTTCCTGGTGTGTATGTTGTAATAGGACTTTCAATTCCAAGTGAAAAAAAGAGGATTTTAAGGATTTTAAATTGTAGCCAAAGTTTCTTTATTATGAAAGACAATAGGTCCTTGGCATCATTATGGAGATGCAGCCTTCCTAGAATGAGTGCCAGGGTTGGCTCACTGTCGTTTGGGTGGAGAGTGAGTGGAGAGGTGTAGACCAGTACTTCTCAAACTATAATGTGCTCGTGAATCATCAGGGCTCTCTGTAAATGCAGATCAGACTTCATCGGGGGTAGGGAGCGGAGTCTGAGTTATTAGCCAGCTCCCAGATGATGGCCCTGTTGCTGATCCTCTCAGCACAGAGGATTGGTCCATTAGCAAGCCAGTTAGTGCACCTCTTTGGCCAGTATCAGGTAGATATATATGCCTAAACTAGAAGAAGGTTTTGGTCTAGGCTTTGTTTTGAGCTGTTAATTTGATGTTGACTTTTCCTTTATTTGAGCATTAGTAGTTGTTTCTCTATGATGTACAAACGCTACGTCCAAGAGAGATTCTTTTGTGTAATTTATCATTCAACACTGTATGGTGAACACCTCATAAGTGCCATTTCACACAACAGCATGGCAGTAACCTTGTCCTTGTCCCCCTCTACATAGCTGTGGTCTATGGGGGGCAGAGACAAGGTCACAAGCAATTCAGAACCATGGGAAACAGAGTGTGATGGGATCTCAGAGGATCTAACTCAGCCTTGTGGGGGGATGCCAAGGGAGCAACATAGAAGAAACAGCCTGATTAGAGCAACCATCTGGGACCTGGGTGGAGGGTAGGATCCCAACTCTCTCATCTGACCCGTGGCTTCTTGTTCTCTCCCAGAGATAGCAGGGCTCTTATTTCAAGCACTTAAAAGGGCTTCCCATTTTCTAGAACTGGATGGATTAACCTGATAAAGCCCTCACTGAGGTCGACTAAATGAGCAGACATTGTATACACGAAGCCGTCAGAAATCTAATTGGTCTGTTTATTCTACCGTTAGATGGATGGGATGCAAATGTCTTAATGCCTGCTGCTGATATATGCCTCAACCTAAAGTTCCAGCAGTTTACATTAGTGCAAGACATCAGCTGCTTGGTTTTACTAATGCAGCTCAGAAGTTTCTAGTGTTTACAATAGCTGCGAGGTATTTGTATTTTTATAGAGATTCTCTCTCCTTTCATCTAAGAGCGAAACATATATAGGCACAGCGAAGTTTGGAGCCTGTTCCGTTTTATGATCAAGAGGACCATTAACATATAGATATCTTGCCCTCCCTCTTCCCAGAACATCCAGCTCTCCCCCACCCCCACCCCCTTCCAGCAAAATTGCCCTAGAAACTGATAGTTACAGAAACGCATGCTTGCATGTAGCTTTCTGCCTCCAGCTGTGTGGAACATCCGCCAGCCACCCTCCCTGGCTGACAGGTTCACCTTGGTATTCGTGAAGGATCCCAGACCTTAGCCCTCAATGGTGGGAAAGCAGGGCCACTTGTGCACTCTCCTCTTCTTCATGGTGCTGCGGCCTTTATGTCTGAATTGGCTGACGCAAAACAAGAGTATTCAGAGATGCTAAATTGTTCAACAAAAGATTGGCCAGCAGAGCAACCCGTCATTGTGGACCGCCCTCCCCCGAAAATGCCCCAGCAACCACAGAATGGGCAGTGTTTTCTTTGCGGAAAGCTGGTTCCAGTGTTCTAAAAAGGTCGCAGTTGGAGCTACTTGGTAAAACTGGAACTCACAGAATTCTAGGCAGAAAGTTGTGGTTAATGAAAGCCCAGGGAAAGCCTTACCTGATACACTGGAGACTTAATTAGAGATTCTGCTCTAAGATGCAGAAGCATTTCACAGTGGATTAGCTGCCTGCAGAAGTGGGCTGCTTTTCCTCCTGGGCTAAATTGTTTAAATTCTACACCCTTCACTTCATTTGTTTGCTTCTGCTGGGTTTTCGTGAACGGGGCCCCTCTGCATTGTATTTGTGCTTTCAGTCTGCTCAGCCATTCAGTTCACATTCCATATTTTTGTGTTTGTGTAACACATTCATAAATAACATTACATGCCATGAGATTTCAGCAAATTAACAACCTAATTTTTTTTTTTTCTTCCCTTTATGAACTAACACTTTGGGTTGCGGAATGCAGTCCTCAAAGTCAGAAGGTTAAAAGAAAAACTAAAGTAATCCTGTGCTGGGTTTGAACTGAAGTTTTGTAACAGCCTTTTCACTGGTGTGGGTTTTGTTCATTTTTGGCTCTAACATTTGGGCACATGAAGGGTACCTTAATTCACTTGCCATGGTAAATGTTCCTGTTTCCCTTTCATCTTTAAGGTACTTCTTTGCTGTCCTGGCAATCCTAACAATCCTGGGTGTTCTCAATGGACTAGTTTTGCTGCCAGTCCTTTTGTCCTTCTTCGGACCGTATCCTGAGGTCAGTAATCATTGCTGGCGTCACGTGCAGCCCACAGGCCATCTGTATGCTGTTTTTCCTGGTGTCAGTCTTAATTTAGATATTTACGTTTATCCCCATTTTCTGGTTGTTTACTTTTTCAGCAAACAACTCAATAACTGTAGCCTTTTTTATCTTCAGTTTGTTAGTGTTGGAGGATGTTGTATTGGTTTGGTTTGGTTCAGGTTGCTTTTATTTTGGTTTTTTGAAACCTGGTGATTGGCAACCTAAGTGTTATAGGTCTCTATCAATAAAGCATTTTCCACTCAAGATGAATATCTGGGTTTGAACAGGAATGAAAAGGGCATAACCTGCCTTTCCAGTTTGTGAAAGCAGAGGGCAGTCCTTTTGCTCCATCTGTCATGCCCAAGGGTCCTCTATGTGGCAAGGATTGGGCTAAGTGAATACAGAGTAGTGTGGGAGGCCAGGAGGGGGAGTGAGGGAGAGCAGCGACCCCTGAACAGTACTGTGCTTTGAACCTTGAGTGTAGCCACCGGGTAAATGGATGATAACACCTGACATACGGAATCCCCTTACATAGGTGTCTCCAGCCAATGGGCTGAACCGGCTGCCCACACCTTCTCCTGAGCCACCCCCCAGCGTGGTCCGGTTTGCTGTACCCGCCGGTCACACAAACAACGGGTCTGATTCCTCTGACTCGGAGTACAGTTCTCAGACGACAGTATCAGGCATCAGTGAGGAGCTGCGGCACTACGAGGCCCAGCAGGGTGTTGGGGGCCCTGCCCACCAAGTGATCGTGGAAGCCACAGAAAACCCTGTCTTCGCCCGCTCCACTGTAAGTCATAAGTCACCCCAGGAGGCAGCCTCTGCCTGCTCTGAACAGCAAAGCACAGGATGCAAAAAAAAAAAAGTATAGGTTAGGTGGAATCATACTATAAAAATGTTAATTTCATATGGTTGTATCTACGGATTGAAAAGGGCAGGGGCCAGTAATGGAGACTACACAAAGCATCCATCAGCATATATCTTGTTTAAGAACCAGAGGTAAAGCATACCTTGCTTCCCTACCCACCCTCCCACCCTTATTTTAAAGTTACATACATTGTAGGATGATACTTATTTTAAAATATAATGGTATTTTTATTGCCAGCAGAAGTTATTTTTTTCCCTTCTACCTCTGTTACCTTTAATTGCCCTTAGTATAAAATTACTTCAATCACTATTGTCTGAGACGTCACCGGAAGCTTTTATGGCTCCAAGCGCGCATTCTAGGTAGCTGGAAGGAGCAGAGAAGCTGAGAACCAGCCTTAAGTAATTCAGGAAAACCATGAGCGGCCCAGGAGCCTCTTCTCAGAGGCTCTGAGAGCCCCAGCTACATTCTCCCCTCTCTGTACTCCCTAGGATGTTCTCAGCCCCCCACGCCTGGAGCACAGCACACAAAACCCAAGGAAGGTTCTAAGGCTAATGTTTCTCCAACTGGGGGCCTCCTGCTGTCCCTCCAGGAAATGGGTATTCCAGTCCCAGGCCGGAGCTGCCCTTCCATGAAAGAGAGAGAGGCCAACCAAATAACCTAAATTTTCCTCCTCTTACCCCCCGTGACGATGCCTGCTGAGCTGCAGTGTGAATCTGGTTTTGTTCAGCGGGAGCCTAAAAATAGGTACAAGCTAAACGACTTTGAAGTTGGTCACGGTCCTTTTGATTGATGTGGCCACTGTGTTGCTCCGTGCTTTGTATAGAGACCCAGAAACCAGATTCCTAACAACAGGACAGAGCAGTGCTGCCCCATAGAACTTTCTATGACAATGCAAATGCTCTCTCTGCCTGCACTCTCCCGGGCAGCAGCCACTGCCCACATGTGGCTGTTGAGCACTCGAAATGTGACTAAGGGGCTGAAATTTTAATTTTAGTTAACTTAAATGTAAATAGCCGTATTCAACAGTATAGGTATAGACAGTCCTGGCAACATCCTGCGTGTGGGTGAGCCAGGGCCAGGCATTTGGCAGTTTTAGAAGAAGAGGATCTCCAGATCTGACTCTACCCAGCAGGGTGGGGTGGCAGACTGTGGGAGGGAGGCAGCTGGATGCTTAGACCACAGCCCTGCATTTATGGGCTGCAGCCCTATGCATCCAGCCAGCTCTGCCAGAGAAAGCCTACACGCAGGGTCCAAGTAGAGCACTCCTCTGCCACGTTGTTGAGGTTCAAAGAGAATGGCTTTTTCGTCTGTGGGTAGAAGGCCCTTGTTTAGCTCTCCGGGGCACTCCCAGCCACTTGTGGGGTTGACTGAGCTCTAGTTCAGAAAGAGCTGTGTGTGGGTGGCCAGGCAGGATCCAGAGCCAAGAAAGAAGAGGGGGCTGGGACAGCAGGGGGTGGCGCCCAGCCTGGGGTTAGCACTGGGCCTGTTTCAACCTGCCCTTGCCCTCTGCAGGTGGTCCATCCTGAACCGAGGCATCACCCACTCTCAAATCCTCGACAGCAGTCCCACCTGGACTCAAGGACCCTGCCACCTGGACAGCCAGGACAGCAGCCCAGAAGAGAAACCCCCAGAGAATGCTTGAGGCCGCCTCCCTATAAACCGCGCAGAGACGCTTTCGAAATTTCTACTGAAGGGCATTCTGGCCCTAGCAATAGGGACCGCACGGGCCCCCGGGGAGCCCGTTCTCACAACCCTCGGCATCACAACCCAGCGTTCACTGCCATGGGCAGCTCCATGCCCAGCTACTGCCAGCCCATTACCACCGTGACGGCCTCGGCGTCCGTGACTGTTGCCGTGCATCCTCCGCCCGCCCCTGGGCCTGGGCCCGGTCGGAACCCCCGAAGCGGGCTTTGCCCAGGCTACGAGGACTACCCCGAGACTGACCACGGGCTGTTTGAGGACCCCCATGTGCCTTTTAACGTCCGGTGTGAGAGGAGGGAACCCAAGGTGGAGGTCATTGAGCTGCAGGACGTGGAATGTGAGGAGAGACGCCAGGGCCGCAGCTCCAGCTGAGGTGGGCGGGGCGGGCGGGCAGGTGGGCGGGGCTCTTCAGTGGTCCCTCCGCATCCATGGAGACGTGGGTTTGCTCTCTGGGTGGGGAAGATCCCGTGGAATAGGAAATGGCAACCCACTGCAGTTTTCTTGCTTGGAAAATTCCATGAACAGGGGAGCCTGGTGGGCTACAGACCATAGGGTCCCAAAGTTGGACACAGCTGAGCACACATGCTCTCGGGGACTTAGAGGGCTGCAGACAGAGCAACCTCCCGGGGCCCCTGATGTGTCACAAACAGTGACCTCTTAACCCACGGACAGGGCTTCCTATTCAAGCTTAGTCATCCTTGGAGAATCAGTGGAATTCTAAATTGGGTGTGTCCCTTACTGGGCTTCCCTGATGGCTCAGAGGATAAAGTGTCTGTCTGCAATGCGGGAGAGCTGGGTTCAAACCCCTGGTCAGGAAGATCCCCTGGAGAAGGAAATGGCAACCCACTCCAGTACTCTTGCCTGGAAAATTCCACGGATGGAGGAGCCTGGTAGGCTGCAGTCCATGGGATCGCAGAGAGTCGCACGTGACTGAGCAACTTCACTTCTCACTTCGCTTACTGTAAGCTTGTGGAGGGGGAAGGGTGTTGGTGCATCTCAGCTGCCCCTTCGCCTATTTTCCAGTCTTCTAATATCTGATGAACGCACATCACAAAATGACCACCTCCCTGTCCCCAGCCCCCAGATCAAGGAAGGGATCCTAATCTGCCCCTGGAAGCCCCTCATGCCTTCACCCCAGCCCCCACCATCCTGATCTCTACACCTCAGACTCATTTTGCCTGTGTTTGTGCTTTATAAATATGAATTCATAGACCTGTTACTTTATTTGACTCCCTTTTTTCTTTTAAAGGGTGAGTAAAATCTGAAGCAAAGAGGCCAAAGATTGGAAGCCCCTCCCTACCCCTACCCCACCCCACCAGAACTGCTTGAAGAGAAACGCGGAATTAGAAGGGTGTGCTGTGCCAGAGAGCAGTTCATCGTTACTGTAACCGATTGTATTATTTTGTGAAATATTTCTATAAATATTTAAGAGGTGTACACATATGTAATATACGAAGGAATGGATGTAAAGTAGTGTGATTTACTGGGGTTTCTCCACTCCTGCCTCCAGAGTGGGCAGTGGGGGGATCACAAAGGGGCCCCTCCCTGTGTGTACATTGGTCTCTGTGCCACAGCCAAGCTTAACTTAGTCTTAAATTTCAGCATATGTTGCTGCTGCTTAAATATTGTATAATTTACCTGTATAATTCTATGCAAATATTGCTTATGTAATAGGATTATTTTGTAAAGGTTTCTGTTTAAAATATTTTAAATTTGCATATCACAACCCTGTGGTAGTATGAAATGTTACTGTTAACTTCCAAACACGCTATGCGTGATAATTTTGTTGTTGTTTAATGAGCAGATATGAAGAAAGCACGTTAACCCCGGTGGCTTCTCTAGGTGTAGTTGGGTGCGATTCTCCTGTTTGGCTGTGTGTATGAACACGTGTGTGATTTCCTAATGTACTGTACTGTGATTTTTTTCTTTTTTTTTTTCTTTTTGGTTTCTTTTTACTGTCTGTAACCTTTGGTGGGCTCTACCTTAGGCCGAAGAGTCAGGATATTTCTAGTGCTAGTGGTGGTGGAGGGCTAGCCCTAAACATCACCTTATCCTTTTGCCAGATTCGCTTCAAGTTCAGGGCATCTCTTCAGATCATTGGCTGCCATCCAGACACTCCAGCTCATGCTTCAGAGGAGATGAGTTCCTTTGCATGGACCATTGTGGTGTATGTTGGAACCTCAGGGTACAGTTCTCACACCTCTTCATCTTCATTGGTATTAAAACCTAGAAAACTTCCCTAGTGGGGAGCCTCAGCTGGGCTGTGAGCATATCCTCTAAGTATGCAGCCTTCATTATACCTCTCTTGGAACCAACACATAGCACACACATACACACACACACACACACACACCACCACCACCACCACCACCACCACCACCCAAGTTTAAGAGTGGATTAGAAGTCTTTTGGAGACAATGACCTCTTAATTCTGGGTCTACAATTAGCCCAGAGGTGATGTTTTGAGTTCCTACAATTTAAACTCCCTCTCTTGCTAAATTGCACAGTTGGTTGGGGCTTTCTGGATTTGTTTGCATCCTCTTTATATAGTGAGCATCCAATATGGTGATATGGAGTCAGAAATTCTGTAGGATATGAGCTTCAGAAGGATGATTCTCCACATGTTAATACTAACATTATAGGTGTACGCTTCCTAAAGTAACTCATCTCCCTCCTCTCACCATCATTAGTACATTTATTGAAGACTAGGAAGATGCTAATTGCATACCACCCTCCCCTGCCCAATGAAGAATGTATATAGAGACATGTCTCTCAACCAGGCATTATTTTAAAAGATTTGCTTCCATATCAATTCTGTTGCCTTGCTCTGAGGTTTGGTCTTACTAGGCTCTTAGCCAGAGACCAACAAGTGTTGAGAAGCACTTGGTACCCAGACTAAGCTACTGTAGGAGTGCACAAATGGCAGCTCCCATTATGCCTCCTGTTTTACATGGAAAATGTTCATCGAAAGGCAACAGCCCCCAGTAGTACCAGCAGTGTAGTGACCTCAGACTCTAAAACTCGCCACAAGACTATGGCTGCCAGATGTATGTGTTAATACGCCAGGGGCGCCAGTGGCCCCACAGCTACTGTTTGGTGCCTCTGTCAGCTACACTGTCTGTCTACCTAACACTAGGCTCTGCTCAGAAAACATATATCCTGCGTTCAGGAGAGAGATGATGCAGAATTCAGAGGTCTGCTTCCCTCTGGCTCGAGGCATGCCTCGCTCCTTTCCTGAGCCCAGCTTGTGTGGTGCGTGACTGCTTGCCTGGCCCCTGCTTTCTGCACAGCATAGAACTTTCTCCGATAGTCACATTGGCAAAGGGAGAACTCGGGGGCTGGCAGGCAACCAGAATTTCTCTCTCTCTTTTATAAAATAGTTTTATTTTGTCTGTCTTGTTTGTTCATTTTGGATGTTTTAATTTTTTTTTAAATCTTTGCTGATATTTATAATTTTGTATCATAAGAATGTTTTCCTACAGTATTTGTCATGCCAGTTTATAACAGAAAAATGCAGGGATTTTATTTCTATTGGAAACACTATTACAGCTATGTTTTACTTTTGAACAGAATTTTTATTTGTATAGAGTGCTTACTAATGTTAAATAGTTCAGAGTATATAACATTTTCATTAAGGACTCATGGTAGGTTTTAGTGTAAGGAGTTTAAAGGAAATATTCAAACTGGGTCTCATTGTCTGCCAATTTTGGCAGGAATGGGTTTGTGTCATTTCAATTACAAAGATAAAAGTATGCCATATAATTTATTTATATGAAAATTTATTTTTGTAGTGTACATAGTAGTCATCAAGTCTTTTGACAGAAGTATATTTTTAAAGAATTTATATGTGATGAATCCATAATGTCTGGAACTTTGCTGAGACATGAGTGGGGCACACTTTTCATTGTAAAGTACAGCAAGGAAAAGAAAATGTCTTAACAGTGTTAAGAGAGTGAGATTGAGTGAATATTCTTGCAGTTGTGGAATGTGTTGTATTAGTTACAATTTGTGACCTAGTGTGGTTCTCATTTTAAACCTCGGAAGGCAAAAATGTACAAACTCTCTAAATATTAATGTTCAAACACTGATAGAAATTCTAACATGAATAAAAAATAATATAACTTGTTGGTTATGTCTTTGTTTATGGAATGTTTTTTAATTAGAATATCTTACAAAGGCAGCATGTCAGGTCATCATAAACTTTGTTGTTTTTGTCTGACTAACCTCATTAAATACTCATTTTTTTGTTCTTCATGGAGGAATTATTGACATAGGAGGAGTTCTACATTTTTATTTTCTGTCACCAGGAAGACTCCTAAATTACCCTTCAAAATGATACCTACTGTCATCTCTTAGCCTTTTTAAAATTTTGTGTGTGTGTGATACCTAATAATTAGGGAATATTTATAAATCCAATTTAGTGATTATTAAAGGAAGGTATCATATTTAAAAACAGTATAGCTAACAATATAGGACTGATTGAACATGATACAGAATATTTTTTCTGAGTATTTATCAGATGATTATACCTTGTCTTCATCATGTTCTTGTTCAATCGCTAAGTCGTACCCAACTCTTTGCAACCCATTTTTCTTCATCATAGGGCTGGAGAAAAGTAAGACTAGAAATAGCATCCTCATTTTACAGCTGAAAGCAGGGAGTGGTGGGAAGAACTGAAGTTACTATCAGCGTGTGGTGAGAAGTCAGCAGACTACAGCCTGTGGGCCGCCTGTTTATATAAAGATTTATCAGAAGACAGACACACCCACGCATGTAGAGATTGTCCACTGCCACTTACCAGCTACATCAGCAGAGCTGAATAGTTGCAGCACAGACCATATGGCCTGCTAAGCCTAAAATATTTACTAACTGGCCCTTAAGAAAACATTTGCTGACCTATCTTGAGGTTACCATAGCCCAGTGTTGCTCACAAGGGGTGCCTGGATCGGCGGCACTCACATGCTTTGGAAGTTTACTAGAAAAGCAGATCTTCAAGGCCACCCCAGACCTACTGAGTCAGAATCTTGGGACTGAAGCCCAGGAATCTGCTTTCATAAGCTGTCCTGGTGGTTCTGATGCACCAGCAGAGGCGATGTCTAAATTCCTTCCAGCTGAATGTGGCCTTGGTTCTATAATTTGACTCGGGCTACATGGCCAATGCAGGCCAGATCTGGAAGCAGTGTAGAGATCCCGACTCTGTGTGGTCTTTCCACAAAAACACATGTTCGTCTGTGGGAGAGTGGAGGCCTGTGAACTCTGCATTTGTGCCTGAGAGTCGAGAGAGGAATTCCCTTTTCAGTGCTCCGCCTCAGCCGTGGGCCGATAACCTAACAGGCCAGGGGAAGGGAGAGGTCCACGCCAGGCCAGACCCTCTTCCACCATTCCCACCAAGAGGGCTCCAGCTGACTGACTGTGACTTGGGCAAGTCATTTGAAACTTCAGGGCCTCTGTGGCATTATCTGTATATAAATGCATGTCCCTCATAGACTTCTGAAGGTTGAAAACAATGGTTGTGAAGAGGTCTAGACCAGAGGGGACAGGAAGAGTCAACTGAGAATCAGAAACCACCTCTGGACCTCACAGTGAGTTTGGTTCAATCACCACCTTTTGGCCTCCAAGGCAACATGGGCCCTCTCATGTATGAAATGTGAGAGCAGCTAGAGAAAGGTTTTCAGGTGTACAGTAAACTGACCAAGAAATAACACCGTGTCCTCTTTAATGGATATTTTACCTGGGGGAAAAAAAAATCATAAAGTATTAAGCAGCGTTTTCTGTCTTATATAATCTCATCTTCCTACCTCAGGGGTAAAGTTCATACAAAATGCTCGCCTGGTTCATTCAGAAGTCATGGGGAATCTGTACTCCCTGAAACTGAGCTTGTAAAAGACTAATTACATTAATTGGGATTCAAATTGAGAGACAGTTTCTTTTCAATGTGTTTTTTTATACCACTAAAATGACCATTCACTGCCATCTAATTTTATATTCTTTATAAATTATATATACCTAAGTCAGCTAACTTAGTTTTTCATATTGGCCTAATATTTAATCAGATTTGTGTCCCCAAATCCACCGTATTTATTCAGGACTTAGGTAAACATAAGGCCCCATTTTTTTTGGCACGACAGACATATTTAACAGCTTCGGGAATGCTGCATGCTGCTAAATTTCGGGCAGCAGCCACGTTGATGTAAAGGCAGGTGTTTCATTTTTGGTAACTGGCAACTGACCTCCCAAAAGGAGAAGTGGGGATGGCCTATTAATCATCCAAAAAGAATATTTGCCAAGTTTTAATTACTTTTAATGAAGGCTGCACCTAATGAGAACATGCCTTGAACACAAATCTGTTAAATTGTTCATGTTGTCACTATGGAAGGCATGTTTGACATCTTTTCTACATAGGTTCCCTGATAGGAAATTACAATAACTGCCATAATAAGGATCTTGCAAGGACATTCTGGTCTGTTGGGAACATGGTGGACCTCAGGAAAACAGAGGGACCCAGGGAACTCTGCTACAAAAAGAAGTGACCAATAGAGATACCCCAAACTCATCTTGATGTGGCCAAAGCAATAAATTCTACATGGCAGAGTGTTATCATTGATGTATGCCTTCTCCTTAGGGATTTCCTTTCTTTGGACAAAAGTAATAGACCTTTCAGCCAAGATGCTGTGAAGGGAACCACATTGTTGAGGCAGCATTTGCCCTGAGAATGAGACACCCCAGCAAGCAGAGTCAAGAAGAAGCAACCACAAACACATCTTTCTCAAAGTCACTTAAATCCCTTGACATCCTTTTTTTCCCTGGAAAGTGTTCTCTTCATCTCCTTCCTATCCACAGGATTGACTGTATAGAAGTGTGATATAAGCTACCAACAGGGCAAAAAACAAAGCCAAATAAGAGTTCACACTGAAGTAAGCCCATGAAATACCTCTGTCAACAGCACCATCTCTGTACACAATGTACAACAGCTTGTATTTTGTGGAAAGAGGGGTGGTAGAAAAAAAAAAAAAAAGCTTTTTTTCTACATGAAGAAAAAAAGATATAGAAGGAAGAGAAATTGATGAGCAAGTTCTGACTGGTGAGTTGTTATATAATAATGAGGATTGCAGCATTTAGCTTGAGATGCCAAAAGAATAATCTTTCTAATTACAAAATTCAATCAGCAGCATGGGTAGGTAGACTCCTGTTGAGAGTCTCCTTTGAGCAAGAGAAGGAGCCAGATGAGGCAGGAACAGAGAAAAGCAGGAGGCCCCCTGCTATGAGTTGAGAGAGAAAAGAGCTACCTCCATAATTAGAAGAGAGAGAAGAGAAAAGAGGGACACACTCAGATGTCCAGGAAGTGAGGCCAATCCTATAGGAAAAACCATGAAAATACGAGAGGTATGAAAAAGATTGGGTAGAAAAAATTGTCAAGAGGTGGTCAGAACACCCATAGGCTACAAGAGCAGTTGCCAGACCATATTCTGACTGCTGCAGTGTTGATAATCTCACTTGGCCCTTCTACCAGTGGATGCTTTATCTTTTCCTGTACAGATTCCACCTTCCATGAAATCATGACAGGTTATCATGAATCTTGGGAGTTGGCCATGAATCATGGAAGACCAGGGCTTCCCCTGTGGCTCAGTGGTAAAGAAACCACCTCCAATGCAGGAGACTCAGGTTCAATCCCTGGGTCGGGAAGATCCCCTGGAAGAGGGCACAGCAACCACTCCAGAATTCTTGCCTGGAAAATCCCATGGACAGAGGAGCCTAGCAGGCTACAGTCCATAGGGTTGCAAAGAGTTGGACACAACTGAAGCAACTGAGCACACACACAAGCACACGCGGAAGACTAAAGCTATATGAGTCCTTTGTCGTCTTGTATCCAAGAAATCTGGAGACATCATGACACGCCTAACACAAACCAACACCTTCAGCCGTCCAGTCAGATTTAGAATATCTAACATTCTTATTCTCTCTTATTGCCCTCATTCCACCTGCATTTCTTTCACGTGATAATTTCAAAGGGACGGGTGACTGCTGTCCACACAACTGTAACAGAGGAGTTCTGGGCCTCTCAGTCACTATGGGGACATGCATAACCATGCACACGGAGGATATGTCTGCACTAAATGTAAGCAGCTGCAATTGGGGAAGCAATTAGCAAATCTTTGAATTATCCTTCTGATTACACTTAAATTCCAAAAGCTAATTGGCTAAAATGTTCCTCCATAATTAGAAGCAATTAATATGTGAAACCAGGTTTGCATTTCACAAGAGAGTTTGCATTTCATGATTGAAATCTCATAGTTCATTTACTAATGGTCTCTAATCGCTTGTAATCATAAGGCACACTCAGTTACGGTAGACTTTTCAAAGTGTAAGTAAGGGAGGATGCCTGTATTCTTCCACTGCTGAGGGCATAGCCTGCATCCACCCTGTACTGCAAAACACAGATCATGTCTCCATGTACTTGCCCAAACATATGCACATGCATAGGAAGTCCTGACCCGTCAACTTTGCTCATGCTTATGCTCAGTCGCTAAGTCTAGCTCTTTGTAACCCTATGGACTGTAACTGACTAGGCTCCTCTGTCCATGGTATTTTTCCCAGGCAAGAATAATGGAGTGGGTTGCCATTTCTTCCTCCAGGAGATCTTCCCAACTGAGGGATCAAACCGGCATCTCCTGTGGCTTCTGCACTACAGGAGGATTCTTTACCACTAAGCCACTGGGTAAGCCCTGACCTATCAACTTTTGACCCCTTCCAAATGTACTCCTCTTTACTCTCATTCTCCTTCCCATAAGAAGGCTTGTTCCCTCAAACACTCAGTGGAGTCAGACTCTCAGCATCAAGGGCAACAGAAGTCTATCCAAAGTACAGATGCTAACACTGGAGCTCCACCCTGGGTAGCAGTGATATCAGCAATAAAACCACTTGCTCTATATGTTTCAGGTCCTAATGTATTTCACCGAACAAACCCATTAAATATGACACTAAGAGGGACTGATTATCTGGGTCGTGAGGATCTTTAGAAAGCATCACTATAAACAAAGCTAGTGGAGGTGATGGAATTCCAGTTGAGCTGTTTCAAATCCTGAAAGATGATGCTGTGAAAGTGCTGCACTCAATATGCCAGCAAATTTGGAAAACTCAGCAGTGGCCACAGGACTGGAAAAGGTCAGTTTTCATTCTAATCCCAAAGAAAGGTAATGCCAAAGAATGCTCAAACTACCACACAATTGCACTCATCTCACATGCTAATAAAGTAATGCTCAAAATTCTCCAAGCCAGGCTTCAGCAATACATGAACTGTAAACTTCCTGATGTTCAAGCTGGTTTTAGAAAAGGCAGAGGAACCAGAGATCAAATTGCCAACATCCGCTGGATCATGGAAAAAGCAGGAGAGTTCCAGAAAAACATCTATTTCTGCTTTATTGACTATGCCAAAGCCTTTGACTGTGTGGATCACAATCAACTGTGGAAAATTCTGAAAGAGATGGGAATACCAGACCACCTGACCTGCCTCTTGAGAAATCTGTATGCAGGTCAGGAAGCAACAGTTAGAACTGGACATGGAACAACAGACTGATTCCAAATAGGAAAAGGAGTACGTCAAGGCTGTATATTGTCACCCTGCTTATTTAACTTCTATGCAGAGTACATCAGTACTTTGGCCACCTCATGAGAAGAGTTGACTCATTGGAAAAGACTCTGATGCTGGGAGGGATTGGGGGCAGGAGGAGAAGGGGACGACCGAGGATGAGATAGCTGGATGGCATCACGGACTCGATGGACGTGAGTCTAAGTGAACTCCAGGAGATGGTGATGGACAGGGAGGCCTGACATGCTGCAATTCATGGGGTCACAAAGAGACACAACTGAGCGACTGAACTGAACTGAACTGAGTACATCATGAGAAATGCTGGACTGGAAGAAACACAAGCTGGAATCAAGATTGCCAGGAGAAATATCAATAACCTCAGATATGCAGATGACACCACCCTTATGGCAGAAAGTGAAGAGTAGCTAAAAAGCCTCTTGATGAAAGTGAAAGAGGAGAGTGAAAAAGTTGGCTTAAAGCTCAACATTCAGAAAACGAAGATCATGGCATCCGGTCCCATCACTTCATGGGAAATAGATAGGGAAACAGTGGAAACAGTGTCAGACTTTATTTCTTTGGGCTCCAAAATCCCTGCAGATGGTGATTGCAGCCATGAAATTAAAAGACACTTACTCCTTGGAAGAAAAGTTATGACCAACCTAGATAGCATATTGAAAAGCAGAGACATTACTTTGCCAACAAAGGTCCGTCTAGTCAAGGCTATGGTTTTTCCAGTGGTCATGTATGGATGTGAGAGTTGGACTGTGAAGAAGGCTGAGCACCGAAGAATTGATGCTTTTGAACTGTGGTGTTGGAGAAGACTCTTGAGAGTCCCTTGGACTGCAAGGAGATCCAACCAGTCCATTCTGAAGGAGATCAGCCCTGGAATTTCTTTGAAAGGAATGATGCTAAAGCTGAAACTCCAGTACTTTGGCCACCTCATGCAAAGAGTTGACTCATTGGAAAAGACTCTGATGCTGGGAGGGATTGGGGGGAGGAGGAGAAGGGGACGACAGAGAATGAGACGGCTGGATGGCATCACGGACTCGATGGACGTGAGTCTGAGTGAACTCTGGGAGTTGGTGATGGACAGGGAGGCCTGGCGTGCTGCGGTTCATGGCGTCTCAAAGAGTCGGACACGACTGAGCAACTGAACTGAACTGAGCTGAAAGAGGGACTGAAAATGAACAGAAAGAGTGCTAAAATGCAAATAAAAACAGAAAACATGAGGAAGAGAGAAGGCTAGGGCAGTGAGGAAGGGAGTGAAGCAGCAGAGAAATTAGAAATTATGAAGGTGAATTAAGAGAGGAGGAAAAGGCAAAGCCTGAATTAGAAGATATGAACAGAGCTGAGGCCATGAAAGGAATTCCACACCATACACCAAAGGAATTTTTTGACAGACGTGGTGGTGCTCTAAAACCAAAGTGAGAAGATGAATTATAAAGAAACAGTACCTTTGTTTTATGTGTTTCTTTTTTCATCTTCCTTTCATTTTCCAAAATCTTAGAGTGAAAGATGTATTTAGAGCAAGAGTCAGCAAACCGTGGCCCGCAGACCCAATCCAGACACCACTTGTTTTGTAAATAAAGTTTTATTGAACTCAGACATGTTCATTCATTTGTGTATTGTCTGTGCCTGCTTTCATGCTGCAATGGCAAAGTTGAGTAATTGTGATGAAAACCACGTGGCCCACAAATCCAAAACTATTTGCTATATGACCATTTACAGAAAAAGTGTGCTGCCTCTGATTTAGGGCATGATAACTCCACACCAAAGCCACTGTGCAGACAAATAATGCTGCTACTTGCTAGTTCTCAAACACCCCAGGCACTGTTTTGCCTCAGGACACTTGCACTTACCCTCCCTTCCGCCTGGACTGGACATTCATCTCCCAGATAGACACATTACTATCTCCCTATCAAATCTGGTTCTATGTTGAAATGTCACCTATTCAGGGACCCTGCCCAAGAATCCAGGATAAAATTGCAAATACAATCCCCACCCCTACCCCAGCACATCCCATTTCCCTTTTCTGCCTAATTTCTTCACAGCATTTAGCATTTTCTAACATCCTCTATGGGCCTCCCTGGTAGCTCAGTTGGTAAAGAATCTGCCTGCAACACAGGAGACCCTGGTTCAGTTCCTAGGTCTGGAAGATCCCCTAGAAAAGGGATAGGCTAACCACTCCAGCATTCTTGGGCTTCCCTGGTGGTTGACTGTAAAGAATCCGCCTGCAATGTGGGAGACCTGGGTTCAATCCCTGAGTTGGGAAGCTGCCCTAGCCTGGAGGATCCCCATGGACAGAGGAGCCTGGCAGGCTACAGTCCACAGGGTCACAAAGAGTCAGACCCCACTGAGCGATTAAGCACAACACAGCAACATCCTGTATATTTTGCCAACTGTTACCTCTTTGAAGAAAGGGATTTTTGGCTATGATATTCACTACGGTATTCCTGGGCTTCCCTGATGACTCAGCACTAAAGAATCCACCTAATGTAGGAGATGCGAGTTCGATCCCTGGCTCAGGAAGATCCCCTGGAGAAGGAAAAGGCAACCCACTCCAGTATTCTTGCCTGGAGAATTTCATGGACAGAGGTGCCTGGTGGGCTACAGTCTATGGGGCTGCAAAGAGTTGGATATGACTTAGTGCCCAAACAACAACAACTGTACCCCTAACAGTTACAATACAGTTCTCCCTTAAGCAAAGTATTTGTTAAACAAATGAACTCTACAAAGTAACTACTCTAATTACTTCTGTTTTACAGATGAGAACCCTAAGACCCCTATGAGGTTAAAAGACTTGCCAGGTACTGCAGTGCGAGTAAGGAGGAGAATTAGTAATGGACTCCTGAGCCTCAAGGCTTAAGCACTGTTTACGGAAACTGTTCCATTGCTGCTGTTTGCCTCTACTGTTCTTTTCACAGCTAGTTATTAGGTATAGCACCCTATCTAGATCCAGGCACTGTTCTATATTCTGTGCAGTACTGAAAAAAAAAAAAAAATGACCACAATCCCTGAACTGAAGAACCTTAAAATTGATTTCTCTCTATATATATGTGTGTACATGTGTAAATGTTGACACATATATGTGCTTATTTGTTTTTGCTTTACTATGGAAAGATTTCCAACACACAAATATAGCATAAAATGAACTCTCTTGCAACAATACATTCATCTATTTCCCCGATTAGATTTTGTCTATCCTCCTCCAATTTTTGGTTGTTTACTGGAGTATTTAAACACAAATCTTGGACAATATGCCATTTCATATGCAGATATTTTCATAAGCATCTCTAACCAAGACCTTTTAAAATCTAACAACCCTGGCTATTATTACATCAAACAGAATTAACAATAATTCACTCATATCATGTATGATACCTAATTCATATTCAAATTCCCTGATTGTCCTCAAAATGACTTTGTGTTTTTATTTTCTCCTATTTTTTGAGGCAAACATTTCTATAATTATCCAGAATAAAATTAAAAAGGAATAAACTTTTTTCTATATTTTAAAGACAAATGCTAGATAAATTGAGAGATATAAACAACTGAATATTATATAATACAATGACTCATTTTTCTAAAAGGAATAAATTAAGCAAAATGGGGCACAAGGGATGGATAGATCAGGAAAGAGGTCCTAAAGAAGAAGGCATTTGAATATGGCCTGGAAGGGTAGAATTTCAGCAGACAGAGATTATGGGAAGGGCATTATCAACAGAAGGAAGAGACTAAGTCCCAGAGGATAAGAAAGTTGGAATATATCTGAAGATGAAGGGCTCGCTTCATTGGAGCAAATGCTACCCATGAGCTATGGTTCTCAAAATGTGGTCCCAGGACTAGCAGCTTCAGCATAACATTAGAAATTGCTCGTCATATAAACTCACAGGCCTCAGCTCAACATAGCTGAGTCAGCATCTCTGGAACAGAAGCCCAGAAACCTATATTTTAATAAGCTTTCCAGGTGGTTGTTAAGTTACTGAAGGTTGAAGAAGCACTGCATGTAAGGCACGTTGGGAGAAGGTGGCCCTGAAAGCTAACTTAAAGAAAACAGTCTTACCTGTTTACCAAAACAGGGACGCCCCCCTGAAGACTGTTGAAGAGAGAGCTGATCATGTCTGTGTTTTCGAGCTCTGAAGGAAGGATGAACTGTGCTAAAAGAGAACCGTGAAGCAGGAAAGCCACAGGAAACTTGCAGTGGCTGTGAAGCATAACTATAGAAACAACCTACGGTTTTGATGTTCTCCAACATCCATTCACTCTGTGGATAACCAAGTTTCTTCCAGAGGAAGCATCCCATTCCCCACTCTCTATTTGCTTCAGGTATACTTGCCTTCATCCCAGTGTTCAGGATCAGTGACTCAGACTGTCTGATAAGAGCATCATCTCCCGGCCATGGTGACTGGTCCAAGCATGAACCAGTTAGAACCTGTTAAGTGTTATGAAGCTTTCTCTGAAACTTCTAAGAGCAGATGTAAGATGTGTCTATCCATAGACATGTGAGAGGGGTAGAGAGTTTTTCTGGGAAAGAAGTCAATATGGCAGAAGGCAGAGCCAAGGAAGGAAGAAGATGAAGTCAAGGCTGGCTACATCATTTCAAACCTGGATCAAGTTGTATCTAAAACTATGCCTGAAATTTTCAGTTCTGAAAAGGCTTTTTATGCTCAGGCTGAATGGGATCGGGTTTTTTGTCCCAAGTGATGTAGGCTCAGCCATGATATTAGACTTGATGTGGGAGCCACAGATTCACAGGCCACTGACAGGCTTTGGATTGTCATTGAAAAGAGAAGAGACTGGGGATGTCAAAAGTGACAGACCATGTTGAAGGTCGAATTCCAGGAGAAGCAGACTCAGAGAAGGAGAAATGTGTACAGAGTTTTCCTGGGGAGTGCTCTCAGTATCACAACCTGGGAAGGCAAAAACAGCACCAGCAGAGGCAGAAGTCAAGCTGCCATGCAGCTGGTCCCATGAGAGCTGATGCGGCCTTTCAGAGTTGGCTCAAGTTATGGCAAAGAGGCCAGAGCTTGACATCTCACGTTGACCAGTCACTGGGTGCAGGCTGCTGCCAGGAAAAGGGCCGGTCGAGGGCCACTTTTCTTTCTTCCATTCGGTGCAACTCCCAGTGAGGGAATGAGCCCAGACATCAGCCACCCACGGTCCCACAGCTGGGGAAGGAGTGCAGTTTGGTGCGGCCGGAGCAGTCCAGCATGACCGGCAACTAGCTGTGCTACCTAGGTGAGCCGCTGTGAGGACATGGATGCCTGCAAGTGAAATGAGGGAGTGACGGGAAGCAGACAGAGTCAGGGAGGACATGGATTTACTTTTGAACCAGTGTTATTTAAACACTTGAAAAGATGTTATTCCCAGAGGTCCAGAAAGATGTCAATCCAGGAACCACTGGAATAGAAACCATAGTTGATGAGCACCTGCCAAGAAAGAGGTTAGATAGAGAGAAACGAGGGAGGGTGGAGCCCAGGGAGTGCCCCACATAGGGAGCAGAGGAAGCAAAGGAACCCAGGAAGGGAGAAATGAGGAACAGTTCAGGAAGCAGCGTAACTGGGAAGAGCTGCAAACCCCATGATAACAGTGGTATTAACTCATTTCTGGATATGGAACTTTAAAATGGTGACGGCCAGTGAATTGGGCAGGAGTTCATCAGTTGATGAGCATTTAATTAGGAAAAGACTCTGGAATGTGGGCATAAGACAGGTACACTTGAAGCATGTCTATTTGCCGGCTGAAACATAAAAGTCATAGCCTGTGTTTGTTGAATAAATTTTCTTTACTTTTTGGGTTCCTTTACTGTTAATAGCTGGATTGAGCTATAATTCACATATCATACAGTTCACCCACTGAAAGTGTACATCAGTTCAGTTCAGTTGCTTAGTCATGTCTGACTCTTTGCAACTCCATGGATTGCAGCACCCCAGGCTTCCCTGTCCTTCACCAACTACCGGAGATTGCTCAGACTCATGTCCATCAAGTTGGTAATGCTATCCAACCATCTCATCTTCTGTTGTCCCCTTCTCCTCCCACCTTCAACCTTTCCCAGCATCAGGGTCTTTTCCAGTGAGTCAGTTCTTCACATCAGGTGGCCAAGTTTCAGCTTCAGCATCAGTCCTTCCAATGAATATTCAGGATGGATCTCCTTTAGGATGCACTGGTTGGATCTCCTTGCAGTCCAAGAGACTCTCAAGAGTCTTCTCCAACACCACAGTTCAAAATCATCAATTCTTCAGCGCTCAGCTTTCTTCACAGTCCAACTCTCGCATCCATACATGACCACAGGAAAAACCATAGCCTTGACTAGACGGACCTCTGTTGACAAAGTAATGTCTCTGCTTTTCAATATGCTATCTCAGTTCAGTTCAGTCGCTCAGTCATGTCCGACTCTTTGCGACCCCATGAATCGCAGCACGCCAGGCCTCCCTGTCCATCACCAACTCCCGGAGGTCACTCAGACTCACGCCCATCGAGTCAGTGATGCCATTTAGCCATGTTATCCTCTGTCGTCCCCTTCTCCTTCTGCCCCCAATCCCTCGCAGCTTTAGAGTCTTTTCCAATGAGTCAACTCTTCACATGAGGTAGCCAAAGTACTGGAGTTTCAGCTTTAGCATCATTCCTTCCAAAGAAATCCCAGGGCTGATCCCCTTCAGAATGGACTGGTTGGATCTCCTTGCAGTCCAAGGGACTCTCAAGAGTCTTCTCCAACACCACAGTTCAAAAGCATCAATACTTTGGTGCTCAGCCTTCTTCACAGTCCAACTCTCACATCCATACATGACCACAGGAGAAACCATAGCCTTGACTAGACAGTTTTAGTCGGCAAAGTAATGTCTCTGCTTTTGAATATACTGTCTAGCTTGGTCATAACTTTTCTTCCAAGGAGTAAGTGTCTTTTAATTTCATGGCTGCAATCACCATCTGCAGTGATTTTGGAGCCCAAAAAAATAAAGTCTGATACTGTTTCCACTGTTTCTCCATCTATTTCCCATGAAGTGATGGGACCAGATGCCATGATCTTCATTTTCTGAATGTTGAGCTTTAAGCCAACTTTTTCACTCTCCTCTTTCACTTTCATCAAGAGGCTTTTTAGTTCCTCTTCACTTTCTGCCATAAGGGTGGTGTCATCTGCATATCTGAGGTTATTGATATTTCTCCTGGAAATCTTGATTCCAGCTTGTGCTTCTTCCAGTCCAGCGTTTCTCATGATGTACTCTGCATAGAAGTTAAATAAGCAAGGTGACAATATACAGCCTTGACATTCTCCTTTTCCTATTTGGAACCAGCCTGTTGTTCCATGTCCAGTTCTAACTGTTGCTTCCTGACCTGGATACAGATTTCTCAAGAGACAGGTCAGGTGGTCTGGTATTCCCATCTCATTCAGAATTTTCCACAGTTTATTGTGATCCGCACCAAGGCTTTGGCATAGTCAATAAAGCAGAAATAGATGTTTTTCTGGAACTCTCCTGCTTTTTCCATGATCCAGAGGATTTGGCAATTTGATCTGTGGTTCCTCTGCCTTTTCTAAAGCCAACTTGAACATCAGGAAGTTCACAGTTCACGTATTGCTGAAGCCTGGCTTGGAGAATTTTGAGTATTACTTTACTAGCATGTGAGATGAGTGCAATTGTGTGGTAGTTTGAGCATTCTTTGGCATTGCCTTTCCTTGGGATTGGAATGAAAACTGACATTTTCCAATCCTGTGGCCACTGCTGAGTTTTCCAAATTTGCTGGCATATTGAGTGCAGCACTTTCACAGCATCATCTTTCAGGATTTGAAACAGCTCAACTGGAATTCCATCACCTCCACTAGCTTTGTTTGTAGTGATGCTTTCTAAGGCCCACTTGACTTCACATTCCATGATGTCTGGCTCTAGATGAGTGATCACACTATCGTGATTATCCAGGTCATGAAGATCTTTTTTGTACAGCTCCTCTGTGTATTCTTGCCACCTCTTCTTAATATCTTCTGCTTCTGTTAGGTCCAGACCATTTCTGTCCTTTATCGAGCCCATCTTTGTGTGAAATGTTCCCTTGGTATCTAATTTTCTTGAAGAGATCACTAGTCTTTCCCATTCTGTTCTTTTCCTCCATTTCTTTGCATTGATCGCTGAAGAAGGCTTTCTTATCTCTTCTTGCTATTCTTTGGAACTCTGCATTCAGATGTTTATATCTTTCCTTTTCTCCTTTGCTTTTTGCCTCTCTTCTTTTCACAGCTATTTGTAAGTCCTCCCCAGGCAGCCATTTTACTTTTTTGCATTTCTTTTCCATGGGGATGGTCTTGATCCCTGTCTCCTGTACAATGTCACGAACCTCATTCCATAGTACATCAGGCACTCTATCTATCAGATCTAGGCCCTTAAATCTATGTCTCACTTCCACTGTATAATCATAACGGATTTGATTGAGGTCATACCTGAATGGTCTAGCGGTTTTCCCTACTTTCTTCAATTTGAGTCTGAATTTGGTAATAAGGAGTTCATGATCTGAGCCACAGTCAGCTCCTGGTCTTGTTTTTGTTGACTGTATAGAGTTTCTCCATCTTTGGCTGCAAAGAATATAATCAATCTGATTTTGGTGTTGACCATCTGGTGCTGTCCATGTGTAGAGTCTTCTCTTGTGTTGTTGGAAGAGGGTGTTTGCTATGACCAGTGCATTTTCTTGGCGAAACTCTGTTAGTCTTTGCCCTGCTTCATTCCGCATTCCAAGGCCAACTTTGCCTGTTACTCCAGGTGTTTCTTGACTTCCTACTTTTGCATTCCAGTCCCCTATAATGAAAAGGACATCTTTTTTGGGTGTTAGTTCTAAAAGGTTTTGTAGGTCTTCATAGAACCGTTCAACTTCAGCTTGTTCAGCGTTACTGGTTGGGGCATAGACTTGGATTACCGTGATATTGAATGGTTTGCCTTGGAAACCATTCTCGGAGATCATTCTGTCGTTTTTGAGATTGCATCCAAGCACCTCATTTCGGACTCTTTTGTTGACCATGATGGCTACTCCTTTTCTTCTGAGGGATTCCTGCTATCTAGGTTGGTCATAACTTTCCTTCCAAGGAGTAAGCGTGTTTTAATTTCATGGCTGCACTCACCATCTGTAGTGATTTTGGAGCCCCCAAAAATAAAGTTGGACACTGTTTCCACTGTTTCTCCATCTATTTCCCATGAAGTGATGGGACCAGATGCCATGATCTTCATTTTCTGAATGTTGAGCTTTAAGCCAACTTTTTCACTCTCCACTTTCACTTTCATCAAGAGGCTTTTTAGCTCCTCTTCACTTTCTGCCATAAGGGTGGTGTCATCTGCATATCTGAGGTTATTGATATTTCTCCTGGAAATCTTGATTCCAGCTTGTGCTTCTTCCAGCCCAGCGTTTCTCGTGATGTACTCAGCATATAAGTTAAATAAGCAAGGTGACAATATACAGCCTTGACATACTCCTTTTCCTATTTGGAACCAGTCTGCTGTTCCATGTCCAGTTCTAACTGTTGCTTCCTGACCTGCATACAGATTTCTCAAGAGACAGGTCAGGGGGTCTGGTATTCCCATCTCGTTCAGAATTTTCTCCAGTTTACTGTGATACACACAGTCAAAGGCTTTGGCATAGTCAATAAAGCAGTTTTTCTGGAACTCTCTTACTTTTTCGATGATCCAGAGGATGTTGGCAATTTGATCTCTGGTTCCTCTGCCTTTTCTAAAACCAGCTTGAACATCAGGAAGTTCACAGTTCACAGTTCACGTATTGCTGAAGCCTGGCTTGGAGAATTTTGACCATCCTAAGGAGTAACTTAACCTCTGAGATTTTAATTCTTTAGTACCAAATAGATGCCCCATTGGATTCTCAAAGTAGCCATAAATTTAACCATATAGTCATCTTTTCCCATTACCACTTGGTGGTAGAGTGAGAAAGGTGGAATAGGTTGAGTCCATTGATCCCAATAACACACATATTTGGCTTGCAAAGAGTATTACGCCACTTATGAAAAAGTCTAAGATGGATTCAATTTAACCAGCATCTACCCCAATCTTTTTGGGAACTTTAGTGGGAGCTAGGGCGGGAACAAATGATGCATAATGTAGTATATCAGATGATGGTGGTGGTGATGGTTTAGTTACTAAGTCGTGTCAGACTCACGTGACTCCATGGACTGTAGCCTTCCTGGCTCCTCTGTCCGAGGGATTTTCTAGGCATGAATACTGGAGTGGGCTGCCATTTCCTTCTCAAGTAGGTCTTCCCAACCCAGGGAGCAAACTAACGTCTTCTGCAATGCAGGCGGTCTCTTGCACTGCAGGTGAATTCTTTACCACTGAGCCACCAGGGAAGCCCATATCAGATGATTAAAGGACACTAGAAAGAACAGGCAATGGCACCCCACTCCAGTACTCTTGCCTGGAAAATCCCATGGATGGAGGAGCCTGGTGGGCTGCAATCCATGGGGTCGTGAAGAGTCGGACACGACTGAGCAACTTCACTTTCACATTTCACTTTCATGCATTGGAGAAGGAAATGGCAACCCACTCCAGTGTTCTTGCCTGGAGAATCCCAGGGACGGCGGAGTCTGTGGGGTCGCACAGAGTCGGACACGACTGAAGCGACTTAGCAGCAGCAGCAGCAGCAGCAGAAGGAACATAGGGGTTAATCTTCAGGAAGAGGTAGACAAAACCTAGAAATTCAGAAGCAGGAAGCATCGTTTCGAACTGGCAGTCATTTTGGTATTTCTGTGGAGTGAGGACTGGTTTTTTGAGGTTACATATCTGGTAAAGCTATAGTCACCCTATGAATCTATGTCCAGAAATGGATGGGAGCAGAATAGTTAACATCTTTGCCAAGTACTGTGCTTTGCATTCACTCTCTCATGTAATCCTTAGAGAACAAGCCTAGTGCGAGACAGTAAGTCCCAAGATGCAATCAAACTGAGGTTCAGAGTGTGTATCAGTTAAGGTTTAACCAGAGAGGCAGAGGCAGTAAAAGAGAGAGATAAATGACAAATACATGATATATTTATGGATGGACAGATCGATAGATTTATTACAGGAAATTGACTTATGAAATTATGAAGCTGGCTAAGCAAATCCAAGGTCCTTCTTTGTGCAGACAGGAAAAAAAGATCATGAGCAGGCTAGACAGAACCCACAGGCATGAGCAGAAACTTGTGCACAGGAGAGAACCTCTAAAGTTGAGAAAGGCCTAAACCTTCTAACTGATTGGGCCAGGCCCACCCCTAATAACCTTTTTTTAAATTAACTTAAAGGTGACTGAGTAGGGATTTTAACCATATCTGCAAAATTCCTTCACAGGAGCACCTATGTTAGTGTTTAATTGAACACCTGTGAGAAGGTGGGTGGTGGTGGTGTTGTTCAGTTGCCAAGTCATGTCCAACTCTTTGCTACCTCATGGGCTGCTGCACACCAGGCCTCCCTGTCCCTCACCATCTCCCAAAGTTTGCCCAAGTTCATGTCCATTGAATCGGTGATGTCACCCACCCATCTTATTCTGTTGTCCTCTTCTCCTTCTCCCTTCAATCTTTCCCAGCATCAGGGTCTTTTCCAATGAGTCAGCTGTGTGTACAAGCTACAAAATGGCCACTGCTTCCCTTTTATGCTCCAAGTCTGGAAAGAGAACAAACCTAATCAGGAACACACCGGAAATAGAACGCTGGGGACTGCAGTTAAGCCTAGTCAAGGAAACACACCAGAAGCCATCTCAGACAGCTTAAGCAGCTCTGTTGGCTCCATTACAAAAAGAAGAATCCATTCTTTGTAGGTTTAAGCAAAAGAGATGTATTACAAGGTAATGAATGATTGAGAATAATAATAGAATTATTGAGAATACCAGAGAGGAAAGCTGTGGGCTGAGTTTTGAAAAGCAGTGTCAGTGACAGAAACATACTGCCAAGAGGGTTTCTGCCTCTTAAAATCAAGAAGCCACCAGACACACTGGAAAGTTCTTGGCACCATGCCACCACAACCATGCTTTCCAAGAGAAACACCAGAAACCACAAAAATATGGCCCTGAAATTCACTTCTGCTTCCTCTGACTGCCCTGAATGGGTGGGATGAAACCACATTCTAACCACTAGCTGCAAAGGAGTCTGGAAAGTGTTTTTATTTCTTCACCTTGGAATGGATGCAGGGCACTGGTCCACCACAATTATGTGCACCACCATCTCAGCCATTGAAGAGCAAAGGCAGGATTCACACTCAGGTCATGCTCTTAATCCCCACAGTGTACTTCTTCCCAAGATCCAGAATGGTCTTTCTTACCTTTTCAGACTTGGGTTCATTGCTGTCTGGGACTTGCCTACAAATATTTCTTGTCTCTAAATTTGCATTTACCTATTACCTCCATACCTTTTGTCATCACCCGCAGACTTTTCTGACACAGCCTATACCAGAGAAAATAATAGCGATCAACCTTGTTTCTAGCCTGTCCATATCACCTCAGGCTTGAGAAGGCTGTAGTATGTATAGCACTCTCTTCTTCCTGAGCCAGTCACTTCAAAACACTTCTGTTTATGAAAGCCAGCAAAGCAGTTACTGGCAATCAAGCCCAGTGTTCTTAGTGATGCTTGGAATTATAAGAAACATTTAAAAAAAAAAAAAAAACTTCTGACAATGATAATAAGAAATATCTGCAATGAGAAGCAAACATTCCCAGTCTTTGTGTCTTAACTACATCAGTCCGACTTGTCAAAATTTGTAAATAAATCCAAGTGAACACACCTGGGCAGGCACATCCATGTAACAGCACAAAGTTGTCAAAGGACCATCACCATCTACTTCAGCAGTTACTGAATGAAGAAAGGTTTACACGTGGTCAGTATGACTCATTGGAGAAGGCAATGGCACCCCACTCCAGCACTCTTGCCTGGAGAATCCCGTGGACGGAGGAGCCTGGTGGGCTGCCGTCTATGGGGTTGCACAAAGTCGGACATGACTGAAGCGACTTAGCAGCAGCAGCAGCAGTATGACTCATATCCATTAGGAAGTTGTAAATGGACATTTTAAAGTTTCTCAAGGAAATCAAATCAGCATTTCTAATAAACATTCCCAGTATCAAATTTCTAGGTAAATGATACATAACTTCAAAATATGTAAATCTGAAAAAAATGTACAGTTCTTCCTAGGGAAGAATACATATAGTAAGCCCTTCTTTAAGAGATATAACCTTTTTCCCTGTGGCTTGTTCAATAAATACCATACATATAGTATATTTGGCTGTATATGCATTAGAGGGTTGATAAATGATATAGCAAAACGTATATACATATTTACTTGGGACAGTTTGATTATCTGAGAATTCAGAAAAATGCTTGAGGGCCTACAGAGACCAATAGCTACTGACACTGAAAAAGTTCATGATCTATCGATCAATTAAAAAACAGGTTACAAAAAGATGGTATATTATAATCTTGTTTCTGAGAAAAAGTATCTTTGTATGAGAACAGAGGCAAAGTTGGAGGAAGGTGAACATTTTCATTACATTATTCAATATGCAAATAGTATTCAATATTGCCTGTCAATATTAATGTAATATTATTTGATAGTTGTATATTGTTAATTATGTTGCATTATTAATTATTATATTGTTATTTCATCATATTATTATTTTGAGTGACATATTTTGTGTGTATCTATATTTTTTAATTTGTCTACCAAAAAAATCATCTTTCTGTTACAAAGCACTTTTTTGAAAAAGATTTTATCATCTTCCTTCCTCATTTGCTTTTCCCCCTCTTTCCCTCTCTCTCCACACTTCTTTCCTCTTTTCTGTTTCAAACTAACATTTTTAAAACTGAAGTTTTTCAAGGATTTCTCAAGCAGCTGTGATTCATCATGGAAGCAAGGAGCCTCCTAGAATATCATGTAACTTTGTGAAGGATGCAGACGTGCTTTGGGAGAAATGAAGGCAGCTTGGGCCCTGGGAGGTGCTGCAGAGCAGGCAAGACTGGGCTGGAGCCTGCCATCAGACAAAGAGACCACTGCACATGGGAGGCGAGCAGATGCCAACAGACAGCTTTTGTGAGTCCCTTCATGTTAATTAACTTTTGTGAGAACCTTCATGTTAATTAACTTTGCTTGAGCTTTCCCTGGACTTGAAAGCTTTGGAGTGGTTTGTTTTTGTAAAATGCTTTGACTCCAGAGAGAGCCGCTTCAAGAGGGAAAAAAGGAGAAACAAAAAGAAAGAACGGGAAAATTTTTAAGTGGGGCTTTGCTTACTAGGAAATTTCTTCCCTTGTCTCCATCCCTCCCCTCCCCCTACAAGGACTGACTCAACCATCAGAGAGAATTTTAATGGCCTTTTTCTTACCCTAAAAAATAAACCAGAACCAGACTTCCACAGCAGTGGGAACTGGCTCTGCCTCACCCAGGGAAGACAGGTGTGTGTGTGTGTGTGTGTGTGTGTGTGTGTGATGCATGTGCACCCACAAAGGAAATAAATTCAAAGTATGTTTTAAAGGAAGTAAATTCAAAGTATGAGGAACTTTGGTCTAATTTATTCTAGGTTAGAGAAAAAGGAAATTGGAGTTTGATTTGTGAGGTCTGCTTCTATTAATGAACAAATTTGCCCATCCATTGAGCATTAGGACTCAAGTAAGACACAAGTAGTGGTTTCCTGTGTTTCCAAGACTTATATGACTGGACCAGATGTTAGATTCTAAAAGAGATCAAGTAAAAAGAAAGTGCTGAAAAGTGGAAAATCTAATCAGTCCTCTAGTTATTTGTAAAATCTCCATAGCATCAAACTACCGATTTACCTTTCTTTTCTATCACTTTATTGTGAAAAATTTCAAACATATAGAAAAAGTTGAAATAATCATACAGTTAATACCCATACCCACCACCTGTATTCTGTAATTAACATGTTGCTGTATTGCTTTTTTCACATTAGCCATCATCTGTCTTTTGCTCTTGCTTTCCTTGTGACTCAACTGGTAAAGAATCCACGTGCAATACAGGAGACCTGGGTTCGATCCATGGGTTGAAAAGATCCCCTGGAGAAGGGAAAGGCTACCCACTCCAGTATTCTGGCCTGGAGAATTCCATGGACTGTATAGTCCATTGGGTTGCAAAAAGTCCAACACGACTGAGCAGCTTTCACTTTCCATCAAGTCATCTTATTTTCTAAGAGTTTTAAGATTGCTGACATCACCCTTAAACACTTCAACATACATCAATTAATTTGAATTCAACATTCATTTATGACTTATAGAATTTTTAAAATAAAATTTATATGTGGTAAAATGTGCAAATTTGAAGTGGACCTCTTTTGATGAGTTTTAACAAGTGCATACAATTTGCTTTCTTAAAAAATAATTCCAAATTTAGCAAAAAGTAATACAAAGATCTCTCATTTACCCTCTACCCAGATTTACTACATTTAGCCATTTACTAGTAAGTTGTATACATCATGTACCTTTACAACTTAATAATTCTGAGTGTATTTCCTAAGAACTGACTTTGATAAGACACTTTGATCTAAAATACAGTCCCACAGTCCAACATATTGTAGTTTTGACAGTTGCTCCAATAATTTTCTTTATAGTATTTTCCTTTCCAATATAGGTTCCAGTCCTTTGTGAATTATGGTTTTAACTTCAGTAATTGTCTTTCATTATCTTGTTTAATGCTTTTTGACTTAAATTCCACTTTGTCTTGTATCGCAATAGCAATCCTTGAATTCTTATTGTTTCCATTAGCCTGGTAAATCTTTGTCCATTTCTTTATTTTTACTCTGAATCACTATGCTTTAGGTGTGTCTTTTGATCACAGCATAGAGTTGGTTATAAGCCAATCTGAAGATCTTTTCATATATATAGACAAATTAGAGCACCTTTACAATATGACATGTGTTTGGTCTCAATTTTGTCACACTATTTTATAATTAGAGTGCATATTATATTTTATTTACTATGCCTCTTTTACTGTTTAGAAAATCATCTATATTCATTTTAAAGTTTCTTTCTGTATTAAAGAATTTTTTTGTTGTAGTTATTCCTTTTGTGATATATATATATATATATATATTATAGTTCCCTAACTCCTTTTTTCCTACTGAACCTTTTATTATCCAACCCATCAATGGTATCATTTGACTCTCAGTTATCACAACAAGCAATGGTCTTATTCTGCTTTCCCCTACATTTGTCCTGTGTCCTCCACTTTTCAGTTGTATTCTCTCTACTTTATCAGAAAATATAATTTTTATATGCTTTCCTCTCATGTTCCCTCCCCCTTTTCACTCCTAACTCTACAGTTAACTACATAAAAGGCTCCGTTCAGTTCAGTTCAGTCACTCAGTTGTGTCCGACTCTTTGCTACCCCATGAACTGCAGCACGCCAGGCCTCCCTGTCCATCACCAAACTCTGACTCACCATTGGTTATTTTGCTGAATGAAGCTCATTCTCTAGCCTATTCTTCAGAAAGAAAATATGTACAATATTCCATGCATGGTTTAAATAGCACAGATGGAT
Source organism: Oryx dammah (assembly GCF_014754425.2). Lineage (NCBI taxonomy): Eukaryota > Metazoa > Chordata > Mammalia > Artiodactyla > Bovidae > Oryx > Oryx dammah. Next base: position 80,513,302 of record NW_024070185.1, on the reverse strand, counting down.
ATAAAATTCTTGACTACCACTTTCCTTGAGTTTCATGAACATGCTGCTTCACTGCTGTCTTAATTTGTGTGAGTCTCAGGGCTCACATCAAGCTGATGACATGCCTGACTTTTTTCCTGTGAGTAACTGAATCTTTTTGCCTGGAGACTCTAAGAATTTCTTTCCTTTATCCTAAAGTCTAATGGTTTAGCAAAGGATATGTCTTGGAAATCATTGTCTCTCGACTTTCAGAGTTACACAGTAGGCTACTCTATATATTGATTGAATTTTTCTTTTATTTCCAGAAGGTTATCTTGGAATATACATTTAAATACTAGTCCCATTCCAATATTTTGCTTGCTTCTTCAGGGACTACAATTATTCATGTTTGGACCTTTTTTGTCTACTTTCCATTTCAGCCACTTTCTCATAGACACTTTTAACTTACTTGTTTCACTTTCTCTTGATTGTTTGTTTTGCTTTCCTTAGTGTCCCTTGTTGAAATTTGTAATTTATTCTTAGTTTCTGAAGTGAGTCTTTTTCCCAATATATCTCTTGAATTTAATCAGTTTATATTGCATTTATTTCTGTCTTACATCCATTTATGTTTTTAGTTTCTTAATTTATGATTTCTAAGATTAGTAAAACTCTATCTCCATATATTTGCTTTGGGATACTTAACTCAGTTTGCAAGAATGTATTGTTTCCTTCTGCTTTATTAATGGTTTTGGCAGTGGGTGGGGGGAGGATTTTTATCAACTCATATCTTATGATGTACATTTTCTGTTTTCTTTTTGTAATTGTTTCGTAGGAAACCAGTTTGATTTTTTTTCTAATTTATAAGCATTTTGTGGGCAGGGTTCCTGCAGTGCCTTCTTATGTCAGTTTATTGAAATGCATTTTCTTTAATGGATGATTTTGTTGGCAGTTGTGATGGTGGTGGTAGAGAAAGGGGATAACTTGGTGCAACAGTGTGCTGATAAATGTTTAACAATCAGATCTCTAGAAGGATCAGCAGCCTGATTTGTAGCACTTGTTAGTTATTGAGGTGTGCGTACTCCCTCTGTGCTCCACAGCGCATTTCAAGCTACTACCGGGATGTCATTGAATACAGGGTCACAGCCATTGTGTCTCCTAAACATCCTGTTTCTCTTTTGTTTCTTTCATGATCTTTAATTTTCTCTGTTTAAATGATGATGTTCTTCATGGCAACATCTTCCAGGTCACAATCTCTTCTCTATCTGATTTTTTCACTGAAGCAGCAGTGCTTCTTCAAGGCTTCCACTTCCAGGGCTGCTCAGGTGAAAGCCCTCTGCAGCAGCTGGCACTTTGAACTACCAAGTCCAGACATGGGTTCAGTATTTTTGACACTTACTATTAGGCTTTTCTGGGGTGATTTTGCCTATACTTCATGTACCTTTTACTTTTGTCTCTTATTTTTTTGTGGGTCACTTAAGTCTCCATCTCTCCACTCAGCATTCACAGGCTTGAGGTGATGGTGGGATTCATCTGAAATTTGGTATTTATTTCTCTATTTTCAGGTAATATGAAGGTCATGTTATTCTTGGTATACTAGTAATGTTGAAGGTATGGGCTATGTGTGGGATTTTTGGTGTGTGCTACTTGGTGATTTTATGTTTGAGAAGTAGATGTATAGTATATGTAGAGAGAAATCTAGATTCAGGTACCCATCATTTACCCAGATATGAAGATCTTTCTGGCTTGACTTTTTACTATCATTTGTTGTTCAGTCACTAAATCATGTCGAACTCTTTGCAACCACATGAACTGCAGCACGCCAGGCTCCTCTCTGTCTACTACTATCTCCCTGAGTTTGCTCAAACTCATATCCATTGAGTCAGTGATGCCAACCAACCATCTCATCCTCTGTCACCCCCTTCTGCTCTTACCCTCAATCTTTTCCAGCATCAGGGTCTTTTCCAATGAGTCTACTCTTTGCATCAGGTGGCCAAAGTATTGGAGCTTCAGCTTCAGTAATAGTCCTTCCAATGAATATTCAGGGTTAATTTCCTTTAGGATTGACTGGTTTTGTCTTCTTGCTGTCCAAGGAACTCTCAAGAGTCTTCTCCAGCCCCACAGTTTGAAAGCATCAATTCTTTAGCGTTCAGCCTTCTTCATGGTCCAACTCTCACATCCATACCTGACTGCTGGAAAAACCATAGCTTTGACTACACAGACCTCTGTCAACAAAGTGATATCTCTGCTTTTTAATACATTTCAATGTCACATTGCTATAAGATGTGTAACTTTCACTTTGTTGCACTTCAAGTGAGAAGCACAATATTAATATTAGTCAGAATGATTAATACAATGAATAGTAAATGTCACCTCCAGTATTCTGGGTCAGTGAGGCTGATGAATTGATCCAACCACAACTTCAGGCTAAGTCTCATCTACCTGTTCATGTCCACCTGATCTCAATGTATGGCAATTATGCAGAAATACTTAGTTTATTAAATGCATTTATGAATATGGAGAGCCACAGGAGCATTGAACAACTTTTAACTGAAAACCTGCCCTGTGCTACCACACACCAAAATTAAACCTAGCCTCAAATTGCTATTATTTTGACATATTCCCCCCACATCCCCTCTATCACTGCTACCAAAAGCCAAATATTTCTGCCTAACTGCTATAGGCAGCTAGCACAGACTACAATTCCATATGCTCACACACACACATTCATTCAGTCAGCTGATCACTCAGTCACAAATGTATTTTGAGCACAAGCTCCAGGGACTGGTCTAAAAATGATGGAAAGAAGAAGTGAATCTGACATAGATTCTGCCTGGAAGTAGTTGGACTCTCATTCCTTGCTGCCTTCTACCTCCAGTTTCAGTTCTGGGCATCTACTGTGTCTGTATAATACTCAAAAAATTTAATGGAAAGTCCAGTGTACTGTCTGTGTCTGTATCTTTTGTCTATACCTTTAGATTTTTGATTCAAACATCGAAATAACTCACCATTTTTATGTATCTGTTATTGAGATGGTAAATGTCAAATCTGACTTCATTTTCACTTTTCATTTCTCTGTTTTGATGCGTCATAGGCTCAACCACAGTTTTATGGGCCTGGGAGAAATCTCAATTTTCTGATTGGCCTAGAATGGAGTATCTGTCAACTAGTACATAAACACTTGTAGAATTTTGAATTTCATCTGAAAGAATTTGTTGTAGACCCTAGTATGTTGTTTTGATGGAAAGAGATAAGTATGTCTACAGAAAGATTATAATGTTTTTGAAGATCTTATTCCAAGATTGCCTTCTGGTAATGGGAAAAAATTAATTAGGCTTCAAACTCACTTGGCCCTGCAGTATTTGGTTTAGTGAGGTAAAATTCCAGATGGAAATCCTGAAATTGAAAGAGGGTAACAGAAATCAGATGTCCATCCGAGGGATGTAAATAATACACACACACACACATACATGTAAATATACCCTTTGGATTCTCAACAATATGATTTTCTTTGCTGTGATTCTCTTGTATATCACGATACAGGCCCCACTTGGCAAGCAGCCTGCTTTGAAGCAATCCATCATGCTTGACTCCTTAGATCTTGTAACCGTTCTTTGCTTGTAATACATTTACCAACATACCTCCCCACCCCAATTATACATGCCACTGTAGACCCTTATTATGCGGCTCCAGCTTACTTCGATGACTGAGTGAGGGAGACCCTGTTTGATTTCCTAGCTTCACTGATGTGGAGAAACATTTAACTACCTCTCATCTTAAATGTATAGCTAAAATGCTCCCTTGCTTGGGTTGTATTGAAAAGGTTTATAAAGAAACAAGATGATTAAAGCTGGAAGGGTCTCTCACTGGCTGTTGAGATTATGGATGATTTTTTTTTTTTTTTTACTATTTCTCTTTATTTTCCAAATTATTTTCAATGCCTGTGTATTACTTTTCTCAAAACCACATAATCCAAATTTATTTTAAACACATACACACACACGTTAAAAATTGAATGGAAACACACCAAAAGTATACACCCTGATGCTGGGAAAAATTGAAGGTGGAAGGAGAAGGGGACAACAGAGGATGAGATGGTAAGATGTCATCACCGACTCAATGGACATGAGTCTGAGTAATCTCCGGGAGTTGGTGATGGACAGGGAAGCCTGGTGTGTGGCAGTCCGTGGGATCACAAAGCGTCAGACACAACTGAGTGACTGGACTGAACTGAACTGATACAATTATAGGGGAGTTGGAGTGTTCTTTATCCATTTCAGTTCAGTTCAGTTCATTTCAGTCACTCAGTTGTGTCCGACTCTTCACAACCCCATGAATTGCAGCACGCCAGGCCTCCCTGTCCATCACCAACTCCCGGAGTTCACCCAAACTCATGTGCATCGAGTCAGTGATGCCATCCAGCCATCTCATCCTCTGTCGTCCCCTTCTCCTCCTGCCCCCAATCCCTCCCAGCATCAGAGTCTTTTCCAATGAGTCAACTCTTAGCATGAAGTGGCCAAAGTATTGGAGTTTCAGCCCCAGCATCAGTCCTTCCAATGAACACCCAGGACTGGTCTCCTTTAGGATGAACTGGTTGGATCTCCTTGCAGTCCAAGGGACTCACAAGAGTCTTCTCCAGCACCACAGTTCAAAAGCATCAATTCTTCATCCTTTTAGTATTTACTAAATATTATTTTTAAATGAGAAAAATAACACAAAAATATCCATGAACTACCAATAGAAAAATGATCCTTTTTATGGAAGTCAATAAGCATTATAAAGCAGTCTTAAAAATCCTAGATGTAGATTCTCATTGTGTTCATACTAGATTCCCGTTGTGTTCATACTATACTTTAGATAACCCTTCTTGATAAATGGTAACGTTTGAAACCTTTCAACTTTATTGACTGTTTTAATGTTCCACTGCATGTGACTATTTACCGCATCTCTGAGGCATCTGAAAAGCAAGTTTGCACTTCTTGGTTATTAACGAGATAGCCATTGGTGTATTTGTGTAGCTCAGCACAAAATCTACACTGTCCTGATTACTACATTGTTAAAAAAAATAAAATAAAATATTGGTATCTGGTAGAGCAGTTTCTTTAACCTTGGCCTAAATCTACAATGTCCTATATAGTAGCCACTAGCTATATATATTTATTGAGCTCTTGAAATGTAGCTGAGATATACTATAAGTATAAAATACATACCAAAGTCTTAATACCAAAAGAGAATGAAAAGGACTTCCCTGGTGGCCCAGTAGTTAAGAATTTGCCTTGCAACACAGAGGACACAGGTTCGATCTGTGGTCAGGGAGCTAAGATCCCACATGCCCCAGAGCAACTAAGCCGGCATACCACAACTAGAGAGTTTCCATGTGCCGCAATGAAGGATCCCACAAGATGTAATGAAGATTCCACGTGCTGCAACTAAGACACAATATAGCCAAATAAATGAGTAATTTTTGAAAAAGAATGAAAAATATTTGTTAATAATTGCTATATAGATCACATGTTAAAATGATAATATTTTTAATATATTGGATTAAATAAAATTCATTATGACTAAACTTTATCACACCTGCTTTTATCCTACTTTTAATTTTTTTTTAAATTTTTTTAATTTTAGCTATGAGTGACAAATGTTATTTCTTTTTATTGTTTTCTCTAATGTATTTCAGAAACTGAAGTGTTTTATTTTATTCCACTGTTGGCCATAGTTTGAGCCCTACACACTCCCTTCCCTTTCACCTCAAAGGGAGCGCCTTTGTGTGTAGCCACACATACATCATTAGTGTAAAGATCAGGCTGGATCTTCTCCCAAATCTTCTTAGGATTCAGCTCCTGTCGGCCTCTCCAGGGAAAGCGTCAAAAGTAATTATGTCCCCAGGAACAGATCCATTTGGAGGTGCCAAGATTTCCACTTTCTCTCGTGAACTTGCAAACATCACCATGGCCTGAGATACTACTCCCCTCATCTTTGCAGGGTTCAGGTTACAAAGTAAAACTACCCTCCGATTTTGCATCTGTTCAAGAGGAACATGATTCACGAGGCCACTGACCACTGTTCTTGGGGCTGTTTCTCCAACATCTACTTCTTCTACATACAAAGAATCTGCCTCAGGGTGTTTTCTGGCAGTGATGATACAACCAATTCGAAGATCCAGACGGGAAACATCAACAGGCTTAGAGTCAGCACTTCCTGCTACTCGTTGCTGTTTTTCCTCCTTTCTCTCTCTTTTTTTTTCAGCTTTCTCATTCATCTTCTTTTCTTCTTCTTCTCCTCCTCCTTTTACTTGCTCTTTAGCACCAGAAGATATGGTTGTTATTGGTATAGACTGTATCTCATTTTTAGAAACTGTAGAATCAGTTTTTAGTGGAGTACCAGATGGAAATGGTATTTGTTTTACTCCATTTTGAATTTCTGCCTTAATTAGCTCTTGTTTCAATCCTTCAATTTCTTTCTTCAGTTTAGCATTTTCAACTCGAAGTTTCTTCTCTTCTCTCAAAGTTGCCTGCAAAATTGCTTTCTACTTAAGAAGAGCAACTTGCTGCTTAAGATACTCAATAATTTGATCTGCTTCTGCACCCTTCTGCTCCAATCTCTTCAGAAGAGCATCACCAGTTGCCATTTTTGCCAAGAAACGGCAGAAAATCATGTATCGGTGGACTGAGGAACCTCAGCAGCCTCAGCTGGGAGCAGGTAAGGCTATCCTACTTTTTAAAATGTTGTTTAGGTGCTAAGTCATGTCCAACTCTTTTGATACCCCATGGACTGTAGTGTGACAACTAGAAAAATTTTAATTACACACGTGGCTCATATTTTTGGCTCATGTTATATTTCTTTTGGACAAGCACTGTTCTAGAACTGTCTGGTTTTTCTACTTTCTCTTAATTCAAAATTGGTAGTTGTTTTTTTTTTTTTTCTAGAAATTTTTTCCATTTTGTCTAATTTTCAAATTAACTAGCATAGAATTGTTCGTAATATTCTCTTTTAATCTTTCTAACGTCTACAACATTTGTAATGACGTCTCTATCTTCATAAAATTTCTGATTTGAGTTTTTTATGCCTTCTCTTTTTTCTTGATCAGTCATGACAAGAATATATCAATCATCGGTCTTTTTAAAGAACCAACTTTTGACCTTACTGGTCCTCATTTTACACATTTGTTTTGTATTTCACCAACTTTTAATCCTATATTTATTGCTTCCTTTTAAAAATGCTCTTTGTATTTATTTTGCTGTTCTCTTTCTAGTTTTTGAGACGTATGCTTCAGTTGTTAATTTTTAGACTTTATTTTAAGATGTTTTCTGTCCCATATGTTTTAATATGTATTATGTCATTTTGGTTCAAATGTTATCTAATTTCGATTGTGACTTCTTTGACCAATAATATTTTAGGAGTGTCTTTTATTATTTCCAACCAAATGGAGAAGTTTTATTTTAATTTTGGTTTAACTTTCAATGCATGCATGCTGTCACTTCGTTATGTTTAACTCTTTGCAACCCCATGGACTGTAGTCCACCAGGCTCCTCTGTCCACGGGATTCTCCAGACAAGAAGCCTGGAGTCAGTTGCCATGCTCTTCTCCAGGGATCTCTTCCCGACCCAAGGATCAAACTCGTATCTCTTATGTCTCACGTATTGCCAGAGGGTTCCTTACCATTAGCACCATAGTTTTTTTAAGCATAACAAATTATAATTATGTTAGAATCATAATTTCTTTGTGGTCAGAGAACATTCTTCAGTAAAATTTATTGAGACTCATTTTTATGGCTCATTAGATTGTAAATTTTTATACATTCCCTGTTTGCTTGAAAAGAGTGTGTATTTCGTAATTTTTGGATATGGGTTTTACATATAATTTAGATTGAGTTTGTCAACAATGTGCAAATCTATGTTGTGAATTTCTCTTTCAACAACTGAGAGAAATGTCATTAAATTTTGCCCTATAATCATAAGCATACCTATTTCTTATTTTAGTTGTCAATTTTTAATTTAAATATATTCAGTTCAGTTCAGTGGCACAGTCATGTCCAAATCTTTGTGACCCCATGGACTTCAGCACTCCAGGCTTCCCTGTCCATAACTAACTCTCAGAGTTTACTCAAACTCAAGTCCATTGAGTTGGTAATGCCACCCATGCCATCTCATCCTCTGTCATCCCCTTCTCCTCCAGCCTTCAATCTTTCCCAGCATCAGGGTCTTTTCCAGTGAGTCAGTTCTTTGCATTAAGTGGCCAAATTATTGGAGTTTCAGCTTCAGCATCAGTCCTTCCAATGAATATTCAAGACTGATTTCCTTTAGGATGGACTGGTTGGATCTCCTTGCAGTCCAAGGGACTCTCAAGAGTCTTCTCCAACACCACAGTTCAAAAGCATCAATTCTTTGGCGCTCAGCTTTCTTTATAGTCCAACTCTCACATTTATACAAGACTACTGGAAAAACCATAGCTTTGACTAGATGGACCTTTGTTGGCAAAGTAATGTCTCTGCTTTTGAATATGCTGTCTAGGTTGGTCATAGGTTTTCTTCCAAGGAGCAAGCAGCTTTTAATTTCATGGCTGCAGTCACCATCTGCAGTGATTGTGGAGCCCAAGAAAATAAAGTCTCTCACTGTTTCCATTGTTTCTCTATCTACTGACCATGAAGTGAAGGAATAAGTTATCATGATCTTAGTTTCCTGAATGTTGAGCTTTAAGCCAACTTTTTCACTCTCCTCTTTCACTTGCAAGAGGCTCTTTAGTTCTTCTTCACTTTCTGCCATAAGTGTGGTTTCATCTGCATATCTGAGGTTATTGACATTTCTACCAGCAGTCTTGATTCCAACTTGTGCTTCATCCAGTCCAGCATTTATCATGATGTACTCCGCATTTAAGTTAAATAAGCAGATGACAATGTACAGCCTTGACATACTCTCTTCCCAATTTGGAACCAGTCTTTTGTTCCATGTACAGTTCTAACTGTTGCTTCCTGACCTGCATACAGATTTCTCAAGAGGCAGGTCAGGTGGTCTGCTATTCCCATCTCTTTCAGAAATTTCCACAATTTATTGTGATCCACACAGTCAAAGGCTTTGGCATAGGCAATAAAACAGAAGTATATATTTTCTGGAATTCTCTTGCTTTTTTTGATGAACGGCGGATGTTGGCAACTTGATCTCTGGTTCCTCTGCCTTTTCTAAATCCAGCTTGAATATCTGGAAGTTCATGGTTCACGTACTGTTGAAGCCTGGCTTGGAGAATTTTGAGCATTACTTTACTAGCATGTGAGATGAGTGCAATTGTGCGGTAGTTTGAGCATTCTTTGGCATGAACTTTCTTTGGGATTCTAATGAAAACTGACCTTTTCCAGTCCTGTGGCCACTGCTGAGTTTTCCCAATTTGCTGGCATATTGAGTGCAGGACTTTCACAGCATCATCTTTCAGGATTTGAAACAGCTCAACTGGAATTCCATCACCTCCACTAGCTTTGTTTGTAGTGATGCTTTCTAAGGCCCATTTGACTTCACATTCCATGATGTCTGGCTCCAGATAAGTGATCACATCATCATGATTATCTGGGTCGTGAAGATCTTTTTTGTACAGTTCTTCCATGTATTCTTGCCACCTCTTCTTAATATCTTCTGCTTCTGTTAGGTCCAGACCATTTCTGTCCTTTATCGAGCCCATCTTTACATGAAATGTTCCCTTGGTATCTCTAATGTTCTTGAAGAGATCTCTAGTCTTTCTGATTCTATCCTTTTCCTCTATTTCTTTGCATTGATTGCTGAAAAAGACTTTCTTATCTCTTCTTGCTATTCTTTGGAACTCTGCATTCAGATATTTATATCTTTCCTTTTCTCCTTTGCTTTTTGCCTCTCTTCTTTTCACAGCTATTTGTAAGGCCTCCCCAGACAGCCATTTTGCTTTTTTGCATTTCTTTTCCATGGGGATGGTCTTGATCCCTGTCTCCTGTACAATTTCACGAACCTCATTCCATAGTTCATCAGGCACTCTATCTATCAGATCTAGGCCCTTAAATCTATGTCTCACTTCCACTGTATAATCATAAGGGATTTGATTGAGGTCATACCTGAATGGTCTAGTGGTTTTCCCTACTTTCTTCAATTTGAGTCTGAATTTGGTAATAAGGAGTTCATGATCTGAGTCACAGTCAGCTCCTGGTCTTGTTTTTGTTGACTGTATAGAGTTTCTCCCTCTTTGGCTGCAAAGAATATAATCAATCTGATTTCAGTGTTGGCCATCTGGTGATGTCCATGTGTAGAGTCTTCTCTTGTGTTGTTGGAAGAGGGTGTTTGCTATGACCAGTGCATTTTCTTGGCAAAACTCTATTAGTCTTTGCCCTGCTTCATTCCACATTCCAAGGCCAACTTTGCCTGTTACTCCAGGTGTTTTTTGACTTCCTACTTTAGCATTCCAGTCCCCTATAATGAAAAGGACATCTTTTTTGGGTGTTAGTTCTAAAAGGCCTTGTAGGTCTTCATAAAACCATTGAACTTCAGCTTCTTCAGCGTTACTGGTTGGGGCATAGACTTGGATAACTGTGATATTGAATGGTTTGCCTTGGAAATGAACAGAGATCATTCTGTCGTTTTTGAGATTGTATCCAAGCACTGCATTTTGGACTCTTTTGTTGACCATGATGGCTACTCCATTCCTTCTGAGGGATTCCTGCCCGCAGTAGTAGATATAATGGTCATCTGAGTTAAATTCACCCATTCCAGTCCATTTTAGTTCTCTGATTCCTAGAATGTTGACCTTCACCCTTGCCATCTCTCGTTTGACCACTTCCAATTTGCCTTGATTCATGAACCTGACATTCCAGGTTTCTATGCAATATTGCTCTTTATAGCATCAGATCTTGCTTCTATCACCAGTCACATCCACAGCTGGGTATTGTTTTTGCTTTGGCTCTGTCCCTTCATTCTTTCTGGAGTTCTTTCTGGAGTTCTTTCTCCACTGATCTCCAGTAGCATATTGGGCACCTAATGACCTGGGGAGTTCCTCTTTTGGTATCCTATCATTTTGCCTTTTCATACTGTTCATGGGGTTCTCAAGGCAAGAATACTGAAGTGGCTTGCCATTCCCTTCTGCAGTGGACCACATTCTATCAGACCTCTCCACCATGACCCGCCCGTCTTGGGTTGCCCCGCAGGCATGGCTTGGTTTCACTGAGTTAGAGAAGGCTGTGGTCCTAGTGTGATTAGATTGACTAGTTTTCTGTGAATATGGTTTCATTGTGTCTGCCCTCTGATGCCCTCTTGCAACACCTACCATCTTACTTGGGTTTCTCTTACCTTGGGTGTGGGGTGTCTCTTCACGGCTGCTCCAGCAAAGCGCAGCCGCTGCTCCTTGCCTCATCCAAGGTAAGATAATGGTGACCTCCTCCAAAATGTCCCATGCCTGCACTGCTACACTCAGTGCTCCCAACCCTGCAGCAGGCCACCACTGACCCACACCTCTGTCAGAGACTCCTGGACACTCACAGGCAAGTCTGGGTCAGTCTCTTGTGGGGTCACTGTTCCTTTCTCCTGGGTTCTGGTGCACACAAGGTCCTGTTTGTGCCCTCTAACAGTCTGTTTCCCCAGTCCTGTGTAAGTCCTGGTGGTCTATGGTGGGGTTAATGGTGACCTCCTCCAAGAGGGCTTATGCCATAACCTGGTCTGCTGCACCCAGAGCCCCTGCCCCTGCAGCAGTCCACTGCTGACCTGTACCTCCTCAGGAGACACTCAAACACAAGTCTGTCTCAGTCACTGTGGGGTCTCTGGGTCCTGGTGTGCACAAGGGATATCTGAGCCCTCTGAGCATCTCTGGCAGGTATGGGGCCTGATTCTAAAGATGATTTTGCTCCTCCTACCATCTTGTTGCGGCTTCTCCTTTGCCCTTGGATGTGGGGTATCTCCTCAAAGTTGCTCCAGCACTGTGCAGCTGCAGCTCCAGTGCTAACTGTCTTGCTGGTGCTTCTCTGCCCTTGGATGTGGGTATCTCCTCATAGCCACTCCAGTGCCTCTTCACTTCTTGTCCTGAGGATCCCAGACAAGTCCCCAAGATGATGGCTTATCTGAATGAAGTCAGATTCATGATATCTGAAGAAGAAGATTTAGCTTTGGGACCAAAGATCAAGCTTTGGGCCAGGCTTAATCACTCAAGAGCTTTTGTATAGCAGAGTTTTATTAAAGTATAAAAAGGGACAGAGAAAGCTTCTGACATAGACATCAGAAGGGGGATGGAGAGTGCCCCCCTTGCTAGTGTTAGCAGGGGAGTTATATACTTTTTTAAAAAATATATTAAAGCTATGCAATAGTATTGATACACATATATACAAATTTAAAATTATTATTCTTGTAAATCTACCTTGTGTCATTATGAACTAGCTCTCTTTAACTCTCATATTGCCTTTAACCTCAAAGTCCATTTTATCTAATATTCATACAGGTATACAAACTTTCTTTGGTTAATATTTCCAGATATTTTTTTCATCCCTTATATATGTCTCTCTTAAACACCATATAGTTGAGTGATTTTTAAATATATATGAAAGATTGACAATCTTTTGTCTCTTATCTGAAATTAGTCCATTTATATTTAATATGTTTCTTGGCTTATATTTTCATTTAAATATACCACTTTATTGTGTGCCTTTTATTTATCCTACCTCTTCTGTATATATTCCTAAATTTTCTTCCTTTTTTCTCATTGACTATTCTTATATCAATCCCATTTTTCTCCTTCCATTAACTCTGAAGTTATACATATTGTTTCTATATTGTGGTTAATTTAAAAATTACAGTATGCATATTTAATTGATAAAAGGTATAGTTAATACCTTTCTAATCATTTACCCAGTGTTCACAGTATCAGTTAATGATACTTCTATTTTTCCAGTTGCTCAGGCCTAAAATCTTGATCAAGTAGGCTTCATGGACTTGTAACCTGTATGGTCACACAGCTTCCCACACACAAAAGGCCTTCAATTTGACTTAATGCCCTTTAGCAGCTGTCTTGAAATTCTTCACAAATTTTGAGCAGGGAGACCTGAGATTTCATTTTGTGCTGAGCTCTGCAAGTTGTGAAACCGTTCTTGACCTTGATGCATACTTCACTCCTTTTTTCCCTCATGCCTCACATCTATTACATTAACAAATTATACTGGCTTCCTTCCTAAATATATCCAGAATTTGACAATTTCTCACCATCCTCCCCCCCACCTCCATCCTAGTCCAAGTCACAATTATCCTTTGCTTGAATTTAGAGCCAAGTGACCCTGCTCAGACTCAAATCAGATCATGTCAATCTGCTCAAACTTTCTGAAGGTATCCCATATTCCTCATGGTGAAACTTACTGAGTCCATACCATGACATAGAAGTCCCACCAGATCTGGCCCCATTCCTTTTCTGATTGCATTTCCTTCTACTCTCTCCTTTTATTCAGATCTAGCCACACTAGCATTCTTCTTGTTCTTTGAGCATTCACACCTGAGAGCCTTTGCAGCCTTCTTTCTACCTAGAATGTTCTATTTCTCCATCTGCCCCCTCCCTGTCCCACCTAACACACACATTCAAGGTATCCAATTGTCTAGCTTCCTCAGTCCTTTCAGATTGACTCAACAGTCACTTCTCTGTGCAATCTTCCCTAACAAGCCCACATATAATGTAAAAGCCAGCACCCAATATTTTACATTCCTCTGACTTGTTTTAATTATTTCTGTACTTACCACTTTATACAATACTTAAAAAAAAATTTTATGGTGTTGTTTATTTTCTCTGTTCATTGTAGAAAATAAATAAGCTCTAAAAACCAGGATTTTTGTCTGTTTGTTCATCATTGCATTCCCAGTACCTAGAACAGTGTTAGGTACACAATAAAAGCTCAAATGCTTTTGTTGAATGAATAAATTAATGATTTAAATTTATAATATATAGGCTTTAGAATTAAAATCAGTAAGTATCTGCTGGTTACAAACTGTCTTAATTCTTTTCTCTGAGAATGTTTTTATCTCTTCTTCTCTTTTGGAAGATGGTTTTCCTGGGTATGAAATTCTACATGATAGTTATCTTCTTGCAACACATTGCAGTACTATTTCTCTGACTTTGGACTTTCATTATTGCTAATGAGCCTTCAGTCTAACTGCTAATCCATTGAAGATAAATTATATTTATTCTGTGATTACTCTTTTTTTAAATTTGTTTTTCTGTACTTTCATTTCAATGTGACTATATGTGAGCTTTATTATTATTATTATTACATTTAATGTGTGTTGTAGGTTGAAAACGTGCCCCTAAAAAAATACATCCATGTCAATCTCTGGAACATCTGAATTTATTGGAAAAAAGAATATTTGCATATGCAGTTAAATTAAGGATTTTGAGATGAGGAGGTTATATACACAGGCCCTAAAAGCCACCACAAATTTCCTCATAAGAAGAGGCAAAAACAGATGTGACACGAACAGAGTAGGACTCACTGTGATTACAGAGGCAAAAGTTGAAGAGATGTATCCACAAGCCAAAGCCACCAGAGGCTAGAGGAGGAAAGAAATAGTTTTCAGAGGCAGTACAGCCCTGTAATAGCTTGAGTTCAGACTTGCGCAGAAATAATAAACCTAGACTGTGTATTAAAAAGCAGAGACATTACCAACAAAGGTCCATATAGTCAAAGCTATAGTTTTTCCAGTAGTCATGTACAGACGTGAAAGTTGGACCATAAAGGAGAACTGTGGTTTTGGAGAAGACTCTTGGAAGTCCCCTGGACTGCAAGGAGATCAAACCGACTCTTTGCGACCCCATGGACAGTAGCCCACACCAGGCTCCTCCATCCACAGGATTTTCTAGGCAAGAGTACTGGAGTGGGTTGCCATTTCCTTCTCCAGGTAACCTTCCCGACCCAGGGATCGAACCCAGGTCTCCCGCATTGTAGACAGACGCTTTACCATCTGAGCCACCAGGGAAGGTTAAAGGAAATCAGTCCTGAATATTCACTGGACGGACTCTTACTGAAGCTGAAACTACAATACTTTGGGCACCTGATGAGAAGAGCTGACTCACTGGAAGAAAAGACCCTGATGCTGGGAAAAATTGAAGGCAGGAGGAAAAGGCGATAACAGAGGATGAGATGGTTGGATGGCATCACTGACTCAAAGGACATGAGTTTGAGCAAACTCCAGAAGATGGTGAAGGACAGGGAAGCCTGGTGTGCTGCAGTCCACAGGGTTGCAAAGAATTGGACACAACTGAGTAACTGAACTGAACTGTGAAGGAATATATTTCTGTTGTTGTTTTAAGCCACATTTGTGGTAATTTGTTACAGCAGCCACAGACAACTAAAACAGCATGCTTGGGGCTCACTGTACATCTCAAATATATGTACAGATGTCTTAGTCGGTTCTAGAAAATTCCTAGCCATTACCTTTTCAAATATTGCCTTTGCTATTTCTTTCTTTCTTCTCCTTTTGGGAATCAAGTATTTGTTATATTTATCAAACTACAATATAGCTCTTACCTTCTCTTCTCTTTTGTCCGTATTTATTGTCTCTTTGTGCTACACTCTGGGTTATTTCTTCTGATTTGTATTGTAATTTATTGATTCTATCTTCTACTGCTAAACAGTCTTTTTTTAAAAAAATTATTTCATTAAAGTGTTTGTTCCTTCTACAAATTTTGTTTGACTCATCTTCATATGTATAGATGTTTGTCATGTTTTATAGTTTCTTATTCCATGTACATAAATAAGTTGGCATAGAGGAGACATTTAAGCTGGATAACAGCTCCTTGGAGCTAAGGGATGTGTGGTCCCACAACAGCCCAATGTGCCTCAATTAGCAGTAATTAAGTCTGGATAGAATGGCGTAAGAATCATGGTATGGTTTTTGCAATTGTTGGACTAGACTCAAATACTTAAAAGCCTATAAAGTTTTTTTTTTTTTTAATATTTATACTGGCTACAGTGCTACCAGCCCAGACTAAAAGGGGAGATATAAATGCTAGAATGCTTATGTCTATAAGTGGTTATAAGATTTTAACTGATATTTATGATTCCCCCCCCCATTATGCATTTCATGTTCTATTTCAATTTAGGTTTACTTTTCAGGGTCATTTATCCAATGGAATAATCCCAAATGAATCTGAGCACTTGGTCTCACTGCACAGGGTTGCTGTGGTCTCTCATTAATTTTTAATCACTGAACATGGTGAAACCAGTAAGTAGATCCTCTGAATTCCACTCATACTCCTCCTAGATTTTGCTAGGTGTCACAAACCCGATTTCGCTGGAAAATTAGTATAAATCAACCTAATTAACAATTCAACTTTTACTCGATCACTTAATAATATTAAGAGCCTCAAACAATCAATGTGGAAGTCACAGCTTCCAATTCAGTGGCTGTGTGCCCAGCAGAAGCACTCTCTTTTGGGGTCTAAGATCTCTGAATCAATAGAACCCAGAATCATTAAGGCAATAAACAAAATTTTGCAAAGGCAATAAGGGGAAATTTTCTAAGTAGGTGATTGAATGTAATAATAAGAGGTGCCATACCTTTTTCAACTCATTAATTCTGTCAGTGGGGAAAAACCACACCATGGGTTTTCACTGATTCCAAGTATTTGCATATTCCATGAAACAACATGCCATTGCCATAAGGTGGTGTTGGCAATATACCTGTCTTCTCTAGGCTACTTTGTTATGAAGTGAGATGCTTCTGGATATGTAGGAAGTGAATCTCACTTTTTATTTTTCAATTGCCTTACTTCTTTATGAAGTGAGCTTTTTTGTCAAAAACACAGGGATATATAGATATTCAGAAAGTCCATAAATGACATTGCTGAGAGACGCATGGTGGGTAGGGAAAGCAAATCCAAACCCAAAGGAAGTATCTATGTAGATTCATCAGTTGTGCTAAGTATACCACTCTGGGGAGGGATATTGATTATAGAGAAATTAGGCATATGTGGGCTCAAGGGGTATATGGGAAATCTCTGTACTTCTGGTGAATTTTGCTGTGGACCTAAAGCTGCTCTAAACAATAAAGCTTATTCTTTAAAAAAAAAAATATATATATATGCACTCTCTCCCTGCCACAGGCATCTAACTTGTCTTAACAGGCATGATGCCTTGGCAGGGTTTCAGGCATGATCACTACTGCTGGCAAGTTAGGCACTCAGGAATGAGGTGATCAGTCTTGGTGAGGGCAAGTGACATGGTTTTGTTCATTGACAGCCTCCTTTCTTACTTCTATAGCCACTTCTTAAAGAAGCCCATAGAGTAAGCAATTGGTAGACTACAGAAAGAGGATATATCCTCAGGGTAGGTCATTTGTCCACCTGCATATGTGTAGCCACCTCTGTGGTACAGGCTTTAGGGTGGCCAATCATAAATTACATGGAATACATTGCTGCAAAGAAGTCCATTTGCAATCTTCTGCAAGCCTCCTTGTTACTAGTCATCCAATCTTGGGCCTTCCAAGTCTCTGACCATTTTTCCAAATGATAGTCACTGCCTACAAAACAATAAAGATCCTTACTTCAGGCAATCTCACCTTTCAGGAAACGTAACAATGGGGCCTCCTGGGTGGTAAAGAACCACCTAGTGGTAAAGAACCTGCCTGCCAATTTAGGAGACATGGGTTCGATCCCTGGGTCAGGAAGATCCCCTGGAGAAGGGCATGACAACCCACTCCAGTGTTCTTGACTGGAGAATCCCATGGACAGAGGAGCCTGGTGGGCTATGGTCCATAGGGTTGCAAAGAGTCAGACAAGACTGAAGCAACTTAGCACTGCACAATTAAATTTCAGAAAACTGCACAATTAAATTTCCTCACCAATGTCCTGCTGACCCATTGAGCTCACATTTCAGTAAATCACTGGAGAAGGCCATCAAGACCACTTCCAATTGTGCAGGCTATCCTAATGAGTCTAGATTCTTTGGTAGGAGATTTTGAAAAGTTCAGGTTTTCCATTATTCAAATAATTGTTATTCTAGAGAGTAGGAATAGAGAAAACAGAGGAAAAGAAATTAACAATGACATAATGTAAGAAATGTTCCTATAACCAAGGATATAAGTTTCTAGATGGAAACGGCTTAGCCCTACAGATGAAATTAATCCATACTATGTCACTGTGAAATTCAGAACCTCCAATATTTCAGAGACTATTTTTTAAGGTCACAATCTGATAAGACATAAAAACGCTCTTAGACTTCTCAGCAATAACACTGAAAACTAAGAGTAATGGAACAATACCTCAAAAAAAAATTGAAAGAAAAATTATTTCCTATCTAGGTTCTGTATACAACAAACTATCAATAAGAGTAAAATAAAGACAAGTTCAGGCATTCTAGTTTTCAAAAAATGTATCTCCTACACATCATTTCTCAACAGGCTACTAGAGGATACTTTCACAAAAATAAGGAAGTAAACCAAGAAAGAGGAAGATATGGGCTATAGAAAATAGGACATTCTACATAGCGTAGAATCAAAGGGAATCTAGGAGGCTTGTGAAGAGAAACCCCAACATATAAGTACAGCCAGTCCTGACAGAGACAGCATGGCACAGGAAGCATGCCCATCACCATGTCCTCTGCCACTGTACACCTATTTGTCATCCTCAAACTAACACATGCTTATAGCTTTAAAAGCCAAATAGTACTTAAACACATTCACAAAATACAGTTGATCTGGCAATCAAAGCTACATGCAACAACATAGATAAATCTCAAAAATATTTTTATATAAAGTTCTAGAACTGGCAAAACAAATCTAATTTATTGTGATGGATATCAGACCAATGGTTATTTGGGGAGTGTGGGGTGGCATGAACTGAGAAATGGCACAAAGCAACTTTGGTCTTTGTATCTTACTTAGGGATATTCATTTATCAGCCCCCCTGAACTATACAATTAATATCTGTGCCTTTTTACTCTTGCCTGGAAAATCCCATGGACGGAGGAGCCTGGTGGGCTGCAGTCCATGGGGTTGCTCAGAGTCAGACATG